>NC_083467.1:1002500-1025000 GCF_030014155.1 Tachysurus vachellii
AAAAAAAATAAATGTTTAAAGTTAGTGAGGTTAACGACGTGTAGCAGAGACGAGCAGACGGCTTACTTTTCACTTGCTTTTTAATGCTTTTGGTCACATCCAACCAGTGCTGCAGAGACAGGAATGATCAGACTTCATCAGATCAGATCAGATCAGATAGAGAAATATTCTGCACAATTCATTAGAAACACACAGAGAGAGAGAGAGAGAGAGCGAGAGAGAGAGCAAGAGAGAGAGTGAGAGAGTGAAAGAGCGAGAGAGAGACAGTGAGAGAGGGAGAGAGAGGGAGAGAGAGAGAGAGAGAGAGACAGTGAGCGAGAAAGAGACAGTGAGACAGAGAGAGACAGTGAGACAGAGAGACAGTGAGACAGAGAGAGACAGTGAGACAGAGAGAGACAGTGAGACAGAGAGAGAGCGAGACAGTGATGGAGCAAGAGAGAGACAGCGTGAGAGTGAGAGCGCGAGAGAGTGAGAGCGCGAGAGTGAGAGCGCGAGAGTGAGAGCGCGAGAGAGTGAGAGCGCGAGAGAGTGAGAGCGCGAGAGAGTGAGAGCGCGAGAGAGTGAGAGCGCGAGAGAGTGAGAGCGCGAGAGAGTGAGAGCGCGAGAGAGAGAGCGAGAGAGCGCGAGAGAGAGAGAGAGAGAGAGCGAGAGAGACAGCACGAGAGAGAGCAAGTGCGGATGGAAGAACTGAAGGTTTCTCTCTCTTCTCTCCCCCACATTCCTCTCTCTCCCTCCCACCCCCTCTCTCTCCCTCCCTCTCTCTCCCTCCGGCCCTTTCTCCCCCCCCTCTCCCTTCCTCCCTCCCTCCCTCTCTCCCTTCCTCCCTCCCTCCCTCTCTCCCCCCGGTCTCTCTCTCCTTTACTCCCTCCCTCCCTCTCTCCCTTCATCCCTCCCTCCCTCTCTCCCCCCTCTCCCTTCATCCCTCCCTCCCTCTCTCCCTTCCTCCCTCCCTCTCTCCCCCCGGTCTCTCTCTCCTTTACTCCCTCCCTCCCTCTCTCCCTTCCTACCTCCCCCTCTCTCCCTCCCTCCCCCCTCCCCCTCTCCCCCCCTCTCTCCTACCATAATCTCCACACTATTTTACACCAGAACTCACTGTCTTCACTCCTTCATGTCCACTGTGTCAGACATTACAGCTGGGTCTCTTACCGGCACTTGTGCTGAGTCCATGAAGCGCAGCCCAAAGTAATCCTTCTCGATGATGTCCAGGTGATACATGATCTGGTCAAATAACTCCTCACCTCTGGCTTTTTTCTGTTCAGACACAAAGGAGCTTAAGATGTTTGAAGGCTCAGACCTTCATCATGGGTGAGGAAGAGTGATGAGCATCAGACAGTTTAGAGTAAAATCAGTGTGTGATGAAGCTCTAAAGACCAACACATCATGTACTTCACAGCAAAAAATACACACACACACACTCATACACACACACACACACACTCATACACATACACACTCATACACACACACACATACATAGAAGCGTGTGAGAGTATTTATGTGTATGCATATCAGAATACACACACACACACACACACACACACACACACACACACACACAGTACAGTGTATAGTTGAGTTCGAGCAGCATGGAGGATTAAACTCACAGCCTTCTGTAAACAAAACATTCTCTTGAACTATAAATTTATAATAAAAATGTAACTGTCCATCTCTAGGTTTCTTGAGGTAGTGAGTCGGGGTGTTGTGTGTGAAGCTGTGGGTCTGTGGATCGGTGCTGCGACTACACAAGATGCTGGTCCAGGCCACAGAGAGTTGGCATGGTGGATAAAGCACCTTGGCGTGCCTGCAGGAATTCACACAAAGGCCCCATTGTGCACTCCAGCGAGCCGCGGACTCCCAGCTCACATTGTTCTCCAGAGATCTTTCTAGCGATCTGGCTTCCGAGGTGCAGCCACATTCCTCAGCCTGCTTCCTGCATGCAGGTCATCAGGAGGCTACAGACAGAAGAAATACAGCCTTCACTGCCATGTCCCATGAATGCTGGAGCCTCGAATGTGACCGGACTCCTCTTCTGAAGAAGGACGAGACGTCAAACTAGTGAATCACGGCTGTGCTGCGGAGCCAACCACATACTGGGTGAAGGGTAGCGGTGTGGCATTTAAGGGTACTTTAGATGTATCCCATGGAAACCCTTTGACAAGTGACACCTTTAAGATACACAGGAAAGACTGTAAATGTTTGTTCAGCTGGAGATATTTACAGGCAGGCTTTTATTTCTTTCTCCGCATGTCCCGAGGCTGAAGAAGGGCTCTCTCTTTTCATCACACGGCACAATGGGATCTAGAAAGCTGTGCTGGCAAGTTCATGAGATCTCGGGCTGCGAATCGCTGACGCAATTCAGTCTGATTTACGTGCAACCAGCAGGTCAAGCAGAAATGGACCGTGGAATTCTTTAGCCAAGCTGGAAAACTAAACTTCACACACTCGTATAATCTACGGAAAATACGTGGGTCTGAAAAAACACACAGAACAGACTGAAAAACACTAAATGTTAACACAAACTATATATAAATATATAATTTAGTTTTTCAGATGCTTCTGAAAAAGGCCTACGGTCTCTCTGGAAGAAACGTGTGGTCCAGAGAACAGAAGGAATATTAAGTACAGCCAACGCACTTCTAGGATATTCTACCCTCAGGCTGGTGCTACTACGTGTCTGCCCAGATAAATCTAAACAAATCTGAAGCATATTGTGAGTCTCTGCATCTCAATTCATGAACACAAAGATTCCTAACCACAGCTAGTAAAAAATGTGCTCAGCTGAGTCAACATACCAATTAGCTTCCTAGTCAAATAAAATGTTTCCAAAACACTCTTCTTGTTTGTGTTCAGTCGCTAAACTGTAACGTAGAACTCCGAATGAAACTTCAGCACGTTGCTGAACATTTGGAAGCAGCTCAGAAGTGAAGGTCACATGATGATGTAAGGTGTTGGTGAATATTAGTCCAAGATAAAGTCCTAGTTAAAGTGTTCATCTTCACCTGTAAGGTAGAAGAATCGCACTGCCATGTAAACACACATGAGCCTCTACAGCTATAAACCTTAAGCCCAGTTCAGACTTGGGCCGATTAAACTCTTACGATTCCTATCTACACACAGTAACGTCCACAGTGGAGTAATGCTTCTTCTCCAGAAGTTCTAGGTGCTGCTCGTTAGCTTCTTTGGCATGCAGCCCACCTTAAACAAACACACATTAGACTGGAAGCCTGCTTAATGTACACTGGATATTATTACCAGCTCCTTTTATTAGGAACGCCTGGACATTCAGGAACATCTATCAATCATCCAATCATGTAGCAGCAGAATCAGAAACAGGGAAAGAACTTTAATGTTCACGTAACAGATCAGAATGGGGGAAAGTGATCAGAAGGACTTGAATGTCGAGTTGTAGGTCTTGGGCTGATTTCTGAATCTTCTGTAATATTTACACACACCAGACTTTGTCACACAAGTGACCTCTCAGTAGTTCGGCTGGATCTTCTGGATACCAGATCTGAATCCGATGGATCACTTTTAGAATGTGGTATAAAGAGAGATTCACAGCATAAATGTGACGAACCACAACAACATGGATCAGATTCTCAGAGGAACGTTCTCAACACCTTGTGGAATCCAGACTAATGACACCTGAGGCTGTTCTGAGAGCACACTGAGTCCTCCTCACTATTTATTCCTAGCTGGGAGTTCCAAGTGTATTGTGGTGAAACACACAAATGTCCTAGCCATAGCTCAGTGATCATGACTAGATAACACAACCATCTCCGCTCCATGTCTCGTTTTACTTTTCATCGCTCAACACTGTTGCACTAACCCATTTCTAGGTCCCTGGATTTTTTCAGACTTGGTCATCAGGTTCATGTTTGGCCTGTGGCCTCAAACACAGTCACAGACTTGTCCCCACGCACCTCCTGTAAATGTCTTGCGTAGGAGTGTGTTTCAGTGTTGGTAACATCATCTGAGCATCAGACGTGTAGAAACTTCCCCGTCCAGGCTGGTAAACAATGTCATCATTCTGAGGTTCAGATCTCAGATCTGGATGCCGGTAGGACATTAAGGTGGGAGTGACGTAGAGCTGGATGTCTTACCAACAGGTTCTCTCTGGTTCCACACAGAACCTTCTCCAGGTACTTTGTCATCCCCTTGGCTTAAGCCCTTCTAAAACACTTGGCCAACACTAGAAGGTGTCACCAGCTCCATACTTTAGTACCATTAAAAATGCTGATTTTTTTATTATGATGTCATATTTGGGAGTCATTTTGGATTCATTTGCTAGCCATGTGACTGTCAATGTGATTCCCAAACTATAGATCACTAACTCACTATACACTGTATAAGCAGACAGGCCTGAGTTGTGAAGAACGACAGGAAAGACAAAACTCATTATTCTGTTAAAATGCTGAAGCTGGAACTCCACAAAAAACAGTCGCCTCCCTGCTCCGGTCACAAACATGCTGCATTTATGGACAGATTCAGTACAAGACATCAGGACATTTTTTTAGTTCCAGGAAACTATCTAGATAAATGGAGGACAAGTTATAAATGATTGTCATGGCTTGTAAACATTAAACGGCTGGAGAGAAACAGCCTGAATGGAACAAAACATCAACACAATCAGAAAACCCACACAAACGCAGATTAGACACTGAATCGGTGCCCCATCACAGCTCACTCCTACAATAACAGCTACCTGGTGATTAACTCTGCAAAATGACCAAACAGAAAGGTCCTTACCGGCAAGTCCACGCTGACATCCGTGCCGTCCAGCAGCGACACTCTGCACGTGATGATGGACGTGGCGTCTCCGGCTGCTGGGATGTGCGTTTGTGCGCGCTGGGCTTCCCGCAGCCGAGCTTTTTCAGCATGTTTACGGCCTGAACGCCTGCCCAGAGTCCGTCGCAGGAAGCTCAGCATGACTCTAATGTGCTAATGTGGTCCAACCTGTAAGAGATGATAAGAGAAGAATGTGAGTTTCCTCACGTACATATACGAGCGACCTGCACCGGGCTGGAACACGGGCTTCTGCTACGACAAGGTACTGTTTTTATTCTGTACTATTCTGTATTTAGAAAATAGTGCAGTGTAATTCTACAAAAACCCGCAAACAACTCAACATGACCTGAGATGAACTTAGCTAATACTGACAGCTACTTTGTTAGCGCTGATGTCACAACAACCGATCGGTGATCAGTGTAGATTGATCACTAATCACCACGGTTTCCCAGCGACCGATCGCTGATCCCGACGGTTTCTCCTGCCTGTGCGTTTCTCTTCTGGGCTTCATTACAATCAATAAAAGTGTTAATTCTGTAAATCTAAACATTTCATTCGCCTTAATTTCCTTTGACTACATATTTATTCTGCATCCCTGACAAACTCACAAACATATATAAATATATATATATATATATATATATATATAGCGAACGGTGCTTTTGGTACCTCCTACCTTTAATAAGAAAGAGGTTCATTAATAACTAATCCATTCAATTCTATAGTGAGAAACTTTATTTCATTCTATTTCTAGAGTAAAAAAAAAACATCATGGAAAACAAGCTGATATGCAAATAACCACTAAGATGCAATGCATATGTAAATGAGTTTATTAGAAGATATCTGGTGTTACACATGTGTGTGTACCTGAATAGTGTGTGTGTGTCAGTGTGTGTGTGTGTGTGTAAACTGTCTAAAGACCTCAGGGGTGTATTTTAGGCCCCATACACTTGTTTCACCTGCCTCATTCTGACCAGTTACACAAACAAGCGTGTATTTTTCTACAAGAACACAACAAACCAATCAACTCTACAGTTTCTATATGAATTCTATTATTTCTATAAAAACAAATAACTAATAAATAACATTTAAAAACACTGTATTTTTGCGACGTAGATAAATAAGTGAGAAAAACAAAAACAGGACTAACTCAATACTTGTCGTATTCTCAAGCATCCCAAACAGCTTTAACTGACTATAAGTTTGTTTTCCTTCACATTTCATTATTTAGCTGTTTATTTAGTCTACAATAGAACAGCAAAGCGCTCGAGCTGCTTTAATACAAAGCGCGTTATTCTTTTCCCACCCGTTCTCAGGACAGACCTGCCTCCCGCGCGATGATTGGCTAATTAGTCACCCACAGACCCAGTCGACCAATTGTAGTGCAGAACTACATCCCGTTGTGTAAGGAGGCGGGACTTGTCCTGAGTACGGGTAAGAAGAGCCATGTAGCAGCCTGAGGCGAACTTGTTGATATGGAGACAAAGCGATACTCACGGCAGCGGCCGGTTTGGGTCACGGAGACAAACACAATGGTGTCACAGCACCGCGCTGCACCTACAGTCCGTCATTATAACACACAGCAGCTACACAAACACAGCAGCTACACAAACACAGCGCTTCAGTCACAAACAACTTCAGCCTCAATCCCAAAGTCACACAAATGTAGGAGGTTTTTTTTTTTACTCTCCCATTGCCAGGAAATTACGTCACATACATTTGATTTGCATTTAAAGGGCCCGCGTCGATAATAAGGAATGCTAATTGTTGGTTTCATATTATTATTATTATTATTATTATTATTATTATTATTATTATTGTTATTTTAAAGTAGATTCCTGAAATTCGGCCCACCTCACCTCACCTCACCATAACCCACCTCATCCCATCCCACCTCACCTCACCATAACCCACCTCACCTCACCATAACCCACCTCATCCCATCCCACCTCACCTCACCTCACCTCACCATAACCCACCTCACCTCAGCATAACCCACCTCACCTCACCTCACCCTACCCATACCCACCTCACCTCATCCAAACCCACCTCATCCCACCTCACCTCACCTCACCTCACCATAACCCACCTCACCTCAGCATAACCCACCTCATCCCATCCCACCTCACCTCACCTCACCTCACCATAACCCACCTCACCTCAGCATAACCCACCTCACCTCACCTCACCCTACCCATACCCACCTCACCTCATCCAAACCCACCTCATCCCACCTCACCCTACCCATACCCACCTCACCTCACCTCTCCCAAACCAACCTCATCCCACCTCACCTCACACAAACCCACCTCACCTCACCTTACCCAAACCCACCTCATCCCATCCCACCTCACCTCACCTCACCCAAACCCACCTCATCCCATCCCACCTCACCTCATCCAAACCCACCTCATCCCACCTCACCCTACCCAAACCCACCTCACCTCACCCAAACCAACCTCATCCCATCCCACCTCATCCAAACCCACCTCATCCCACCTCACCCTAACCCATCCCACCTCACCTCACTTCACCCAAACCCACCTCACCCTATCTAATTCCACCCCATAACCACATTTAGTTAATACAAATCACCTTTTTAAATCAAAATCATTTTGTGTCACCACTGGGCAAATAAAATAATAAATAATATAAAAACACTTAGTATAATAGTAAAAAAACACATTTAATATGTAAACCTCTGGGGGCTGAGAGATAAATCTAGAGAGATCATTGAGTAATGAATCATTCTGTCCAGGTGCACATGAGAGATGGATGGATTTTGCTACAGCACCACCCACTGGTCCCTCTGAAAGATCTTCTCACCTGAAGGAAACCAACCAGATTCAGAAACAGGTTCTTTTGGACCAGTGTGAAGCAGCCTGGGGTCATTTATTGCAATTCTATCAGTTATATCAGTAATTGAGCAAGACGGAGCAACAACGAGTGTGACTAACATGACAGAGCACATCAATGAGCAGGAACAAATCTCAATTTTGATGATCAAATGTGGAGAAAAAGCTGAGAAAACTGCATGGCTTTGTTTTGAAGATAAACTCTGATGATGTAAAGATATTCCAATATCTGGTAGAACAAATAAAAATCACATAAAGATCCAATACATAACTAAAGGTTTGTGAACGCCTGACCTCTGTATAGTGTAGCTTTTCATTTTTCTTCACTGGAACTAGGAACTCAAACCCTGTTCCAGCATGACAATGAGCACAAAGCACAGAGCTCCATGAAGACACAGTGTGTGTGAAGGTTGGAGAGGAAGAACTTGTGTGTCCTGCACAGAGCCCTGACTCTGACTCTACCCCACTGAACACCTTTGGGATGAACTGGAGTCTCCTCAACATCCCAACATCAGTGTCTGATCTCACTAAAGCTCCTGTATCTGAATGATCACTGATCCCTACAGACCTGCTCTAAGATCTAGAGGAAAGCCTTCACAGAAGAGTAGAGATTATTATAGCAGCAAATAAAGTGGAAGTAAACGGCATGTTAAAAAAGAACAAGTGTGATGGTCAGATGTCTTGTGACTCCAGACTCCTGGAGGTTTAGAATACAAGTAAAAAACTCCATCTATTTAAGCTCAGCCCTAAAGGAAGAAGTCAAAACCCATTAGTAAAGCAAAATGTAGAGGAACGTCTAACACACCACTGGGAAATCAATCGGTTTCCTCAGCTTGGTTGCTGCAGGAGCTTCTCAGGAGCTTCTGATTCATGTTGTGAATAGCAAGCAGCAGGAGCATTTAGTGAAGTTGCCTTAAATCCACTCACTCGTTCTTATGAACCCACAAACATCCTGAGATCCTTCACGACTTCTGCTCCAGCAGAGGGGGCCAAAGCTGGACCATGAGTGGGAGGTAAACCCTGAGTACTGGAGTTCCCCTGCTGCTCCAGGTTGGAAAGGAGAGTCAGGACTCTGTTGGCTTTCAGTGTGAGACCTGAGCGTTTCCCTCTGCTCAGAACCTTACACAGAATTTTAGTTGCATTAGTTTTTTAACTCTGGATTTTAAAATGAATCTATAAGGAGGATTAAATAAAGATAGTAGAAGAGTAGAAACGGAAAGACGGGAATTAAAAAGGACGAGTGAAGTGAACAGATGACCTTTGGGTTCGATTAAAGCTTCAGACCAACTAAAACCTTTCAGGAACCTGAAGAGGAACCGAGTTATTTCCACAGCACAGAGAAAGGAAACCTGATGGAATTGAAGCAACCCAAAAAAGTAACGTCACACATTCTGCTTTTATTTTAAAGATATTTTAATATACATCATATTCACACTGTAGAATATTTACAAAATAAACAAGTGGCACAAAGTTAAGGACTTTCTTTCGCAGGAAAACTTGAGGGAAAGAAAAAAAAAAGATAAATAGAAAATGTCGACATCTTTAGAAATGCTAAATTGCGTATTTAGTAGCTTCTATGACCGTCTCTGTTAAAAAGTGCCGTCCTTTTCAGCGAGGCGTGAGAAATCTATCTATCTATCTATCTATCTATTTATTTATTTATTTATTTATTTATTTATAGAGTTATTTCTGATAAAAACAACAAAGTACAATAAAAACCTGAATTATTTGCTGGGTTGTTTTCTTACTCTACATTCGGCGACAGCGTAGCGATTGGTCCTGAAACCTGCTTCCAAACATATCAGAATAAACACACACACACACACAAAAAAAGAAACACTTGACTAATCCCAAGCTGAGACAGAGGGAAGTTCACAGCACACTCTGAGATGCAGCATCCTGGAGCAACTGAGATAAATACAGATGTACAGAAGACCGGCGTTTAAATCTCGATCCCATTTGCAGAAGATTTTACTAATCACGAGCGCTCCCATAAAATCAGAAAGCCTGCACTACAGTTTCAGTACGTTTCACCGATCCTGACCACAGCCATGTTTATCATCCCATCAACTTTCAAATTCAATCCCGGCCACTGACGCAGAAATGTTTAACCGATCCCACCCGCTCCTGTCAATCAATCTTGCTCATTAAAGAAGTAATTCAGACTAATCCTGCTTGATCCCAGAGAAGGTCTGATCAATCCCCTTGCTATAAATTATCGTTAAAATATTATCCGATATCAATCACCCAGATAAAGTTTGACCAATTCCGCCAGTTCCTCCAGAAAGTTTTAATGAACGAACGTGTTAATCACCTCGACACGTCTAATACGCTTTCATGTAGATCGTAGCCTTTGTTTATCTGCGGTCTCCGGTATGACCTGACCGATGGGACATGGGCTTGTTGAGCAGGTAAGGCAGAAAATAGGGACGTTTCAGTGTACAATACATATTGTAGCTGAAAGAGGACGTCTCAGGAAGGAAACAGGAGACATGGTGGACCATAAGGGTCACTCGCCAATTTGGAACCAGACCCGAGATAATTCAGTTGAATGCCAAAGTCTAAGTTAGACCTGAACACACCAAGACAGTCTCATACAGTCACAGTCTGACATCCACACACACACACACACACACACACACACACACACACACACACACACACACACACACACACACACACACACACACACACACACAGAAGAGTGTTCCTCATTAGCAGCTGTGATCATTTATTTCATGCACAGCTAGATACAGACCTCGAATATGAGGACACAATGTTTAGAGGTCTCAGTACACACACACACACACACACACACACACACACACACACACACACACACACACACACACACACACACACACACAGAAGAGTGTTCCTCATTAGCAGCTGTGATCATTTATTTCATGCACAGCTAGATACAGACCTCGAATATGAGGACACAATGTTTAGAGGTCTCAGTAAAAGCCGACAGGAAAAAATAAGGAGAAAGTCTTTTTGTCCTGAGGCCGTTCTTATGGCTCTGAGATCAGGAGTCACGGCTAGTTAAGTGTACAAGGCTGTGCTGTTAGGCAACGTGTAGAGGCACAAATGGAAACGAGCATGACCATGTCCCCACACACACACACACACACTCACACACACACACACACAGGCACATACTCACACACAGGCACATACTCACACTCTCACACACAGGCACACACACACAGGCAGTCACACACACTCACACACAGGCACACACACACACACACCCTCACTCACACACAGGCACACACACAGGCAAACACACAGGCAAACACACACACTCTCACACTCAAGCACACACACTCACGCACAGGCACACACACTCACACACAGGCACATACACACACGCACACACACACACTCACACGCACACTCCAGAACAACAGTAGTCTTTACTCTCTTGTTAAGACAGCTTTGTGTGTTAAGCTTTAAAACTTCTGAGTGATGTACGTTAAACGAGACTTTGCCCCCCCCCCATCAGATTTGAGCCGAGCGACACAGGATTACAGGAGAGGAGAAAAATAACAAGCTGAAGGTTTGTAACACGAAACAAAAGTGCTCTAGGTTTCCTGCCTGTTTGGATTACAATAAAATCGACGATGCTAATAAATAAAAAGCACTCGTTACCTACGCTGGAAGAAGGATAACAAGATGCTTGCTGTCCTCATCAGTAATAGGAGTAATGACGTAATTCCGGACAGGGTGTGTGAGTGGAACTAAAACACGATAAATATCTTTTATTAAAACTTAAAAACGTAAATTGTGGATAATTTGTTGTCTATCAGCAAATCAATCACACTCATGGGCCTGCCCTTGTGTACTAAGATATATGGCACCACAGCAATCTCTGAAAAAGGTTTCATATGAACCCGGAACACTCCAATTCTCCAAAAGTATTAGTCCCCCCCCCACCCAATCCCCCATTTTTCATGAAGCTTGGCGAATTGTTCAGTTGCCAGTGTAAAGTGCAAAAGTGCTTGGTTTTAAATGTCCTATGTAAGCATGTAAGCTCTGAGCTCAGGTAAGCTTCTCTTCCAACACGTCCCCTCTGTGTCTTCACAGCCCTGTGATGAAGAAGTGTGCTTTACTCAAATGATCTCACACTCTGAATGTGACCTAAAGAATGATGATTTATCCCTCACGCTCTACAAGGCATTAATGCTAACTGCTCGGAGTCGAATCTCACACTCGTTAAAAATAACCACACAAAAAAAAAACAACCTGAGATCATTGTGTGATAAAAGAACGTTTTGTACAGCACACTTCTTCAAGACCCTGCAGCGGTGCTGGTTCCGGGGATGGACGGGTGAAGCTCGGTGACGTGACGGTGGAAGCTGGTTGTCTCTGTTAGTCAGACTTGTAGAGCGTGGACTTGGCCAGGTTCTCCTCGTACACCTTCAGGATGGCCTCACACACAAACTTGAACTGGCTCTGAGGAGAAAGTGCAGACGTACAGAAAGGCGTACACATGAGTGACCTGGAGACCTCAGTGTGAGCAGATTAAGACTGTTCTGATTCATTCATTCATCTTCTACCTTATCCGAACTACCTCGGGTCACGGGGAGCCTGTGCCTATCTCAGGCGTCATCGGGCATCAAGGCAGGATACACCCTGGACGGAGTGCCAACCCATCACAGGGCACACACACACACTCTCACACTACGGACAATTTTCCAGAGATGCCAATCAACCTACCATGCATGTGTTTGGACCGGGGGAGGAAACCGGAGTATCCGGAGGAAACCCTCGAGGCACGGGGAGAACATGCAAACTCCACACACACAAGGTGGAGGTGGGAATCGAACCCCCAACCCTGGAGGTGTGAGGCGAACGTGCTAACCACTAAGCCACCGTGCCCGCTCGTTCTCATTCAGTAGCCATGCATTAAGAAGGCATATGAATCAAAAAATTAACTAATACAGTGTTCGTCTGTGTGTGTGTGTGTGTGTGTGTGTGTGTGTGCTGGTGCACTTTGAAATATCTGAAATATCAGCTCTTTTCCTGTTCCCTTGTCTAATTAGTGGCCTCCCTGCTCCCAGCCAGCAGCCTTCATTAAGGCATTGCACAGGATAACTAAATTAGCCCCGCTGTTTCTGCTGCCCCTTTTCTCTTAGTACAACCCAAACGTATAATAAGCAACAGCTACACTGAATTCTTTTTTTTGTGTAAAATTTATTTAGTATTAAAAAAAACAACAACGTATATTTCATATATATTATATTATTATTGCGCCAACTAACAGAACACTATAAGCAATAAACAATAGGTGTGTGTGTGTGTGTGTGTGTGTGTGTGTGTGTGTGTGTGTGTGTGTGTGTGTGTGTGTGTGTGTGAGAAAAGACGACTCACAGGGGTCTGGATCATCATGGCTCGCTGGTCCCTCATGGTTCTCACGATGTCCAACGGATACACGGGCTGGCTGCACTCCATTAGACACATCGCTGTCTCCATGGTGATGAGCACTCCCGTCCGGCCAATCCCGGCGCTGGCCAGAGAGACAGGAGGGAGGGGAGGAAAGTGTGTGTGTGTGTGTGTGTGTGTGAGAGAGAGAGAGAGAGAGAGAGACAGGGAAGAGAGACACACAAGAGAGATTAGAGATAAAAACAGTGAAATGGTGGAAATCCACCATTTTATCATCCACCATCACCACAGAGTCAGAGCTGCTGGACACACACAACCTTCCACGATCTGAATGCTCGCTCCCTTTTACCTGCAGTGGACGACAACCGGCTCGTCTTTTCTCGCTCTTTTACTTCGCACCAGAGCAACAAAGTCCAGGAAGTCGGTAGAGTCGTCTGGCACGCCGTGGTCTGGCCAGGCCAAGTACTGGATCTGAGTCAAATCCCTGCTTTCTTCCGTCTGAAGCAACGATAATCAATAACTCGCGTGTTTAAGAGATAAACTATAGATAGAGTAAAATTTTACCAGTAAAATCAAACCCCATGAACTTAAGAGTTCGTTTGCGATCCCAAATGTGTTCGATTATTCAGTATGCATTTCTTTTTTACCTCCGTGTGAATAAGGGTCATGTCTCGAACCAAGAACGCAGAGTTTCCCTCCTCAGTATGACAGGAAAGCTGAAAGCCACCGAAGGCAGCAGTACCTGAGGGATGGGGCCAGTACTGATGACACTTCACCTGTAGGAACAGAGCAGGGATTAATCCAGGAGTCTTCAGTAGACCGGCTGTGGCTGTATATACAGTACGGCTGGAAACATGAAACCGTTTGCTTCCTTCTTTATTTCAGCTGGGGAAAAATATTTAGAACTGAATTCTCACTTGTCAATGATCGCGTATAATAATATTAGACTCACACTAACTGGCATTTATATTCACTTAACAGGACGCTGGTGTGTCTTATCTACAGGAAGGAGGTGAAAAGCAGCAGGAAGATTTACTGAAAATAACTTCGACCTTTATAAAGTGGCTGCTTGTTAGTGGCCAAGCACTAAAAGTGGATAGACGCTATAATGGCTTCACATTTTCTTCTGTTTGTTACTATTATAACTTTGTTATGGGATTAAACAGCAGCCCACAGTACAATAGGTGTGTGTGTGTGTGTGTGTGTGTGAACTTCTTTTTAATGACCATTGATCATACTTCCTTCCCAAAAATTTGGTCCAATCACCATTCATTAGATATAAAAAAAAAAACAGTACCTCTAAGTTATAATTTACATGTGAGTAATAAACCATGTTCTAAACCAGTCTAAAGAGTTTGGTTAAAATTCACCACTAGGGGCGCTATTGCTCACAAACTAGTAAAACAACAGCAATCCTTCTTGAGGATGATGCAGGAAGCTTTCATGAAATTTTGACTATCCAATGATTAGACCATGAAAATTAATATATATATATATATATATATATATATATATATATATATATATATATATATATATATATGTGTGTGTGTGTGTGTGTGTGTGTGTGTGTTTATTTCGGTGTCAGCAGTGTCAAATGTCTGATATCTCCATAGAAAAAAGTGCTGGAGATCTCAAATAGCTTCTGGCAGAAAGATCTTGGCTCCTTAATTGTTCCTTGTATTAGTTTTTGTTGATGTATAGATATAAATAAATAAATAAATAAATAAATAAATAAATAAATAAATAAATAGTGGAAATGAATGAACAACGACATGAGCCAAAGGTGTAAAATAGCTGTCACAGACCTAGAAGTTAATATTTTATATGGGGAAAGAGAAAGAGGTTCTGGTGACTGTGTCCTGATTGTTGGACAGAAACACTTCACATTCCAAAAACCAGCAGAAATAAAAGTGTGAACCTTGCGAGAACGAGAAGGACACACTCACCCGGCCTCGCTCCACCTGAGTGGTGAGCATGACCACCATGGAGGAGCCCTGCTCCCATGTCATCTGCCAGAAGTCGGTGCATGTATTGGGTAAAGGCCCCTGGCAGGCGATATATCGGTTGATGATACTGGACGCGGGAATTTCCATCTGAAAAATTTGAGATACTCGATGAACTCCAGAAGGTTTAGGATAACTGACCGATCGAAAACAATTCGTTAAGAACTCACATTGATGTAGTTTGCGTTGATGTAGTCGTCTGTGCCTTTCAATATGACACGTGTGGCATCGTCTGTGGAGAACAGTACAAACGTGTGGTGAATATTAGTTCGATTCAATTCAAGTTTAAAGCAGCTTTACAGAACATGAACATAGAACAAAAGGTTATTATAAAGAATAATATAAAGATTAATATAATACAAAATTCAAGATTAATATTAGATAGATTTAGTTCACAATGTGTATGTATTTATCCCCAATGAACAAGTCTGAGGTGACTCAGGTGACTGTGGGGAGGAAAAACTCCCTTAGATGGTAAAGGAAGGAACCTTGAGAGGAACCAGACTCAAAGGGGAACCTCATCCTCATCTGGGTGACACTGGGGGTGTGATTATAAATATACAGTCTGATAAATGTCGTAATGATGTAAAAGATCACATGGAGTTCACATCTCCTCTTTAGTATCGCAGAGACCGACTGGAGCTGGTAGATCTCTAGATGCCTCAGGGTTCTCACAGAGTCGCTCTCGTCTCAGTGGAGGTCCAAAATCTTCATCAATCGGAAGACGATCGGAGCTGGTATTAGTGTGTTATTAGCTGTGACAGAAACTGTACGGATACAAGGATACTCACAAGGTGAAATGTCTCTGTAGCGGTTTTTAGAGATGTTCTGCGGTAACTTGGCACATGACATGGTCATTCCAGGCCTTTTACGGTAGAGTTGCTGCAAATAAATAAATAAATAAAAAAAACACGTCCATCAGTGAAAATCCTTTAATCCCTCCATAACCAAGCCTTACTTATATAACCCTGAGCCTTCTGTACCAGAGTGGAGTCCTTTAACATGTGGAGCTTTATATTTAACAAACCTAGTTAGATCGATCTCAGGACAGAACGACAGACAACATGTAACACAAATACACCCCGAGGTCCTTTACTACTCTTTTAATCGACAGCAAACACACGTCTGTTCTGTTCGGGCTGAAAATCTTCTTTACGAAGTCGTCCAAAGAGATGAAATGCTTCGCGAGGACAGAAAAAAAAATGTTTAGGGAACAGAAATAACTGCCACGGTTTTGCCTCTGAAGTGTTGATCTGCTGATCAGACCGTCTGAATATCTGTCTTACTCTTTTAATCACTTTCTAACGATCATCAGTGTTAAAGTTATTCACGACACCTGACATCCGACACCTCGCTGTAGGCCTGTTTATATATAGGTAGGTCTTTGTTGTCTTTCATGACTAAAAGACTTTCTTATAGTTACCTATATTTTAGATGTTATAACAGATATCCCTGATAAACCCAGGAGCAACAGTCAAAATACCGCTAAAGTGAGATGGGAGAAAGGGGGCGGGGCTTCCGCAGGATATACAGGAGGCTGTTACTGTTTCCAGTTCATTGTTGTTGTTTTTTATTGCCTACTATTAAGTGATCGTTTGTCGCAACGTGACAGGAAAAGACGGAGCTACTGTGGAAAAAGAGCGAAGGTTGCCAGGTCTGTATTCTTTAATCGGCTGGAACAAGGTCTATATGTCAACACACACAATCAAACAGGAAGTGATATTGGAGTCTGTTTGATTAAAGACAGGAAGTAATAGGAAGTACTCGGAGATACGGTCACATCCTGGGAAACGCCTTGTTGCTGTTTCATTATGTTTACATGACCTCGTGTGAAGCTTAAAGCAGCACTGAAGGTCTCGTAGCTCTACAATATTTACATGCTATGGACCATCACTGAAACACGCCAGAGCTTCGGTGCTGCTTTAAGCTTATATTTTAAGGGCTACGTAACTCCGAGGAAGAAGATCCGGTTCTACAGAACTAACAATGACAACCTTTAAAACTTTTCTGTCCAAACAACTTGAGAATAAATCAAACTAAATCGACGAAAGTCGGCGGAAAAAAAAACTTTCCTCTCCGACTCGACGAGCCGCCTCGAGGTAAATAATTGACGAATTTATTTCGCAACAAACTGCATCTGCTACACAAGTTACGCTGGTTTGTGTTTAAAAAAAAAAAAAAAAAAAGGTCTCCTGAACCAGAGCCATGTTTCTAAGTTCATGGTTTCTGATCCAGGATTTTTCAACTATTTAATTCGACTGTCAGTAAACGACCTCTGATCTGATTGATCATTAAACCTCAGAGCTTCAGACATGTTCATGTGGAGCTGTTTTTGTCTTTCAGAAAAACAAAAACCGAACCAGAGACCACACTAAGGCTTAAATAACACACGCTCTAGTTAAAGAACAACACGACCGGATACATCGGTGCTGTTAATCAATCCGTTTTGATGAAGCTTTCCTCCAGTGTCGGTGCCAGACTCACATCGAACTGAGCGAGCAGAGCTCCACTGCTCAGACCTTCTTTCAGCTGCTGCATGGAGTCTCTCCAGGCATCCTGATCCAGCTCTGAAGCGTCCGAGGGCGATTTGGCCGGGATGTACTGGAAATCGGGCTCCGTCTCCAGCTTCTCCTCCACCACATCGTAGATTGCTAAGGAGAAAACACTCAGTTTAGACAAACAGAGGAACTGAGATATAAAGGTTTTATAGAGGTGATTCAAAAGACAAAAGAAAGTTCACGCTTTAAAATCAATCAATCAATCAATCAATCAATAAATAATTCAACAAAGGAATCAAGAAGGAACTGCTCTAGGACCAGTATGGTGCAATTGAGATAGATTAATGATAATATGCCAATTTCCAGGATTTATTTTACTTCTACACATGAATCAAATATACTGTAGTGAAATAAGGTACTTTGTGGAACTAAAGAGTTCTTGTACAAGTTCCTGGTTTGTGTTAACGAACCATAACACATGAGACGCTCCACAGAACTAACGCAACGCTTCAGATCACTTCACTGGTTGTGTTAGACTCTAATCTCTCACACAAGTCACACTCATTCTCTTCTGTTCCTCATCCACTCTGGTACCTTCAAGAACTAAATAAAGCTCCTGTATAATCATCCAGGAGCTACTCATGACCCTGGTTTACCTGGTGGAAATGTGGCTGACACACTGATTGAACACTTAATTAGAAACGCTATAATAATAATTCCAGGTAAGTTCGTCCTTTGTTCGGTTGTTCATGACGTGGATTCCAAATGATGCTGGAAACTCTGGTCAGTGTTGAGATAAGTGTATCGTTCATCTTTCAGACGGCTCTTTCTTTCATTCTGACCTTCTACCACTTCCGGATCCGATGACCGAAAGGATCACGGAGAAACACTGAACTCCTAAACTGATCTAAAGTTATGAGAAAATGTGAGGAGGTCAGCGGTTCATCTGGCACCAGGAATTATGCCACCATGTTTAATTTATACGCTGCACTGCTGCCATGTGATCAGCTGATTAGATATACGTAGGTGTCCGGGGGTTACTAATGAAGTGCTCTGAGAGTGTATACACCACAGATACGCAAACAAAGTACACACACACACACACACACACACACACACACTGCAGGGTTGAAATCCGAGCCAGCACACACCGTTGGGCCTGACCAGCAGGACGAGCTCCCCTGAGTGGCTTTCACAGCTGGACTTGATGGACATGACCACCTGGTCGTGAGTGTGCTCAGAAACATCACGGCCGTTTATCATAACGACCTGATCGCCCTCGTTCAGCCGCGGCACACACAGATCAGCCTGCGAGGAGGAAGGGAACAGAAGAGTAATTCAGTTCTCGAACCATGTGTACTACGGCGTTAAAACCCGTCGGTGCTTTGTCACTGACCCAATAATAACAGCTTGATTTAATAAAAGTCAGAAGAAATCAAAGTGTTCCTAATAAATATATATGATTAATCCTTACTGACGTTCCTGGAGCCACTCGAGACACAATGATGGGCATCTTCTGATCATAGCCCCCCTACAAGCATTCGGGCAGACGTTAGTTAAGTGTGTGTGAGATACAGTAACCGTGAATCAATCACTGTTGTCTTTCTGGATAAATTAAACCTAACGTGTGAAAGATTCTTACCGTAACGTTAAATCCAAACCTGCCGTTTTCATCTGGATTCATCTTGATCAGAACGAGATTATCGTGAGGAACGACGCCGTTGAGCTGAAGGAAAGAAAGGCAACTTCACACAATGACATGATGAAATCCTTTAAAAACACAATCTACTGGTGTAAATTAAAACACTTCCATATTTTCACTGTCAAGCAACTATAACAGGGTGTGTGTGTGTGTGTGTGTGTGTGTGTGTGTGTGATTGGGGTCCAGTTTGGCAGTGAACCATGGCTTGTTGTTACTGTATTTGCAGATGTAAGATGTAAACTGATGTAAGATGTCACGGTGTCAGTCAGTTCATATAATCTGTCAGTTTCAGCCTCAAAGATACTCAGTGCAGTCAATAAGTGATAGTGACAGTGAAAGTGACGTACGGCTAAGTACGGTGACCCAGACTCAGAATTCGTTCTCTGCATTTAACCCATCCAAAGTGCACACACACACAGCAGTGAACACACACACCTTGAACACACACCCGGAGCAATGGGCAGCCATTTATGCTGCGGCGCCCAGGGAGCAGTTGATGGGGTTCGGTGCCTTGCTCAAGGGCACCTCAGTCGTGGTATTGCCGGCCCGAGACTCGAACCCACAACCTTAGGGTTAGGAGTCAGACTCTCTAACCATTAGGCCATTAGGTCTTGTAGTTCCTGCTTTGCCTCACTGCTCCATCTCTTCACTGTTTATACTACAGGTTTAGTAGATGTTAGTTTCTGCCTCTATGTTGGAATAAGATGGACCAAGCAGTGATCAGAGTTCCCTAAGACTGCCCTGGGTACAGAGCCATATGCATCCTTCAGAAGTGTGTACCAATGATCCAGTGTATTTTTCTCTCTTGTAGGACAATTTATATGCTGTCTGTATTTTGGAAGTTCGAGTATTACTGTAGTTTTGCTCTGTTAAAGTCTCCAAGGATAATAAAAAGAGAATCCGGATTATTTTGCTCCAAGCCTGATATTTGGTTTGTCAGGTTTTGCAGAGCATCACTTGCTAATTTTATTCATTTTGACCCTTGCTGAGAAAACAAAGTGTAAGTTTTCTGTTTCTCGACGTAGTGAGACCGCAGGTGTGGACGTCCATCCTAACACTACTAGAATATTAATTTAATGACTTCTTCCCTGCCAATTTTCTCCACCATTTGGTGTCTTCTAGTAACTTCTAGTCTCTCTCTTATCACAAGCTATCAGATAATAAATGAGGGTGAAGCATCTCGCAGCACCTACAAAACATGTGCATCCTTTGAGCCGGGTGAAGCCATGAACAGCATCACGGTGCAGAGTAACACACCCTGTCCTTCCTCTTCTGAATACATGAGCTCTCACACACTCGTAATGAGACAGAGGGACACTCGCTGTGTCTCTCTGAACGGTGGGTGAGTGACGGCACATGGTCTTGAATCTCCAGCCACTCCAGGATACGAGCTAATCATCTCTCAACAGTAGAACAGACATTTTACTAAATTTAATAAACCAAGAAAGTCTAAAATGCTGAGAAACACCATCAACTGAGCAAAAGTCTTTAAGTCCTCACACTATTTTGTGTCCAGCGATTCCAATACAGCAATCATCTAATTAACACACTCCTGGGTTACTGTGTGAGGTTGTGTATTTGTATTTTGTGCTACGTGTTTGTTACATACCGCCGTCTTGTCTGTTGCCATCGGGACGTCGTACATCTCGTTGATGTGGTTGTCCAGCTCCTGCTGAGAGCGTGAGAGGATGAGCTGACTCAGGTTCTTCCTGGACTGTTTGGGTGGCAGGGCCGGAGGTGGCCCTTCGACACGTTCGGGAGAGCTGAGGAAAAAATACCAGACCATAATAACAGGTCAGTACAAAGCTTTGCAATTACTGTATGTGATTCGTTAGAAGATACACAGCAATGTTCTTCTTCATCGAACCTCCTGAGCGCCGATGGCTCCGTTATACACGAGTACATTACATAACAAATTGTTCCAGCTCTGTCAGCATGTAGTGTGTTTATGTTGAGGAAGTGCTACATAAAGCCCAATAGCACAGGATGGGGTGACAGGAGCACAAGCAATCTTGGCATATGCCACGCTGCATGCCAGCTGGCATCCAGGCTAAAGCCTACTGCCATTGTGCTCTTGGGAAAGCCTCTTAACCCCAATTCCTCTGAGATCTGTTTACTTTTATAATGTAAAGTCAGTTCAGAGAAGAACAAAGAATATAACACACAGATTGTGTTCAGAAACCGTTTGCTCTGCTGCTGTCTCTGTGAGCAACCTTCATGTCACAGACACACACACACACATACACACACACAAACATCTCACACACACACATACACACACAAACATCTCACACATACACAAACATTTCACACACACACTTACATGCACACACGCATCTCACACACACAAACATCTCACACATACACAAACATTTCACACACACACTTACATGCACACACGCATCTCACACACACAAACATCTCACACACACACACAAATCTCACACATACACACACATCTCACACACACACACACATCACATCACACACACACACACACACTTACATGCACACGCACACACACACACACACACACACACACACACACACACACACACACACACACACACACACAGTCTTGAGGCAGAAACAATCAGCAGTCAGGCTTTAAATAGATATGTAATTGTGGTCCACAAAATATTTAATGAGTCTCCTTTCACTCATTTATTAACACATTACACCATGTGGAAAAGCCCACAAAGAATTTTGCAAGATTTTTATAATTAAAAAAATTAAGTTATATAATTAAGTGTACAGTTTTTTTTAACATTAATTAATCACTGTAAAATGAAATGAAAGTCTAATAGTGAAATGTGATAACAGGCAATGAACCTCTGTGTATCTGAACCTCGGTGTATCTGTGTATCTGTGTATCTGAACCTCTGTGTATCTGAACCTCTGTGTATCTGAACCTCTGTGTATCTGAACCTCTGTGTATCTGAACCTCGGTGTATCTGAACCTCGGTGTATCTGAACCTCGGTGTATCTGAACCTCTGTGTATCTGAACCTCGGTGTATCTGAACCTCTGTGTATCTGAACCTCGGTGTATCTGAACCTCTGTGTATCTGTGTATCTGAACCTCGGTGTATCTGAACCTCTGTGTATCTGAACCTCTGTGTATCTGTGTATCTGAACCTCGGTGTATCTGAACCTCTGTGTATCTGAACCTCTGTGTATCTGAACCTCTGTGTATCTGAACCTCGGTGTATCTGAACCTCTGTGTATCTGAACCTCTGTGTATCTGAACCTCGGTGTATCTGAA
>NC_083467.1:1027500-1037500 GCF_030014155.1 Tachysurus vachellii
CACTACACAGACGACGTGTTCTTCGCCGACACGAACGGACCTTCGTATCTAACGCCAGAAGATCAGGGCTGAAGAGCTTTTTTTTTTTGTTGAAGAGGATAATCTTCTTCGGATCGATTCTTTTTTATCTGGTTAACGCTAGGAACGTGTGTGTCATGTGAAAAAACAGTCATGCGATCTGGAGGAAGCTCGAGCTTGGGACAAGTGATGATATGAAGGTTGTAGAACAGAGTAAGAACAGATCCTTAGTTTAGTCTGGTCAGGGTTACAGTAGTATAAAGTAGACTAGATGATTTCTTACGCAGGTACAAACAAAACTAATAAATCTATGAGTGGCTTTATGAAACAAGAATTATGAACCGAGAGAGATCTACATGTGTGTATGTGAGGTGGAGGAACCGTCAGAGGAACGATGATGACGCTGGTGGCATTTCTGTCCCGGGTGATTTTCCAGTGTTCATAAATAAATGAATCTAACCACCAAAACAAATAAAGACATTCTGGTCTGTCTCGAGCTTACAATATGAACATGTGGAGCAGTAAATTAATACAGATTAATGAGTCTAATGGATACTAAACTCTGACTGATCTACTAAACCGCAGCTTTGATACGATTAGAGTTATCTGCTGTTCTGTCGTGTACAGAGTCAACACCGTGTGAAAGGTGAGAACACTCACAGTGTGGAGTCCAGGCTGATGCTGTTGGTTTGTGTGGATGAGGCTGATTTGTGGTTGGTGAAGGCAGGCAGGCTGGGAGAAGCGTGAATCACGTGCTCCACTAAATGTCCCATGGACGAAGGCCGCTGCCGCGGACCGTCTTTTACAAACAGGGAATTCCTGCTGCGGGAACCCAAAACATGCAGGTCTTTAACTCGCTGATGTAACAAACAAGCTTTAGGTCCCAGTAAGAGTGAATTAATCCAATAACTCAGGATGAAATGTTTACAACTTACAAAAGAAAAAAAAAAAACTCCCCAGAAAAAAATCCTACAGAAAACCCCAACGTTATTACAATGAAATTATTACACAATCGTATGACATTATATTTCGTGTTCCTTTTTCCTCCTGAACGATTCGAGCGACGTGGCTCAGCTGAAAGCTGCCTATGTGTAGATGTACTCACTGGTTGGGGGTGCCAGGTGGAGAGCGGGTGGGGAGGCTCCGGGTCTCCAGCCTCTCCTCGGACACAGAGTTCCTGCTCAACGTCTCCCAGTCGCTCACACCCATCAACTTCCTAGCCAGAGGCTTGCTGGGAGATCTGAGTAAACATCAAACATGTAGTTATGCAGAAAAAATAATAACTGTGCCGATACGGTAACGTTAAGCTGAGGAACACCGAACCGTGCGACAGAACGAGTGCCGAAACACCGGCAGTAAAGTGGTTATATATCAAAAAAATAAAGGTTGACGGATATCAGAATGTGTGTGTGTGTGTGTGTGTGATGTGATAAAAGTGTTCGACGATACAAACACAGTGTTATAAACAACCGAGCACCAGCTTGAATGGTCACGTATCGACATAACCTTCATTTCTACTGAACACTATTTCTAGGAAATGTGTTTGAAGATACAAAGTTCAGCTACTAAATTCTGATCACGCCGAATTGTCCAAAACTACGTATGTATGCCAAATGCTTAAAAAAGTCAAATCTGCAATGCAAAAAGTTTAAAAATTATCCACTAGTTGGACTTTTTTTTTTTTTTAGAAAAACCGAATGAGGCAACAATATTTACTGTCCTGCGGCATGACTGTGGCTGAATGACTGCGTTCCTCTCTGATGGATAAACGCCTTCTAACACAAAAGTCTGACTCAAAGTGAAGCACTGATCCTGAAATACACTTATTATAATTGACCAGGGGCAGTTCTGGGGTCTCATCTTTAGGGGGGTTTTAGCCCTCAGTGAGAATTTAAAACAAGAAGAGTTTTATATTATATATATATATTATATATATTATATGACTACATAGTAAGCCAAAAGTTATGGCAAATGGCAACCAAACTTTTATGCATGATGTAATGACAGATCAGTTCATGTGTGTGTACATTCTCTACAAACAGTGTGTCCAATGAATGCAGTCATTAATAAACTAATATTCACAAGACAAAGACCAAATCAATAAATGTTATTTTTATTTAGTAATGAATGGATTGTTTGCATTAATATTTTGTTTGTGCTACAACTCTGGTAATAAGAATAGTGACATTTCACTGCTTTTGGTTGCCTCTTTGCGGCTTTCAGCCGATTAACGTTATAGATAAACGCCTCCAGCTCTGTTCAGATAAAGCAGACAGCTGATGACACACTATTGAAAGACTGCAACGCACGTGCGTAAAAGCAAAGTAGAAAAATTCGCTCTTGGATCAAACTGATAAATAATTTGCTTTCGAATCAAAAATATGTCCTGCATTTTAACGTAATTTTTGAGGCGCACCTTGAAGAGCTGACCTTCCTGAAAAACCTCCCATCCTCACTGCACCTCGCCTCACCGCATCAGCCACGTAACGATTTCTGCGGTAAGCAATCCGTCCAGAATCGATTGTAACTGTCAGCACTAACTGGACATCAACCTTGGTATTGTATCATATCGTCGCTGTGGGGCGGAAACCTCGTATGTCCAAATTTGGTCAGTTTCATATTTGTTCACATATCGATGCTATTGGTCAGTCCCCACGTGGGTCTGTTATTTTTACAAGTTATTAACCAATCTAAAGTCTTGAAAATAGCTTGAGCGCAAATCTCATAACTCCATTGGACACTTCAACTGTCCACCTCTTCCTCACTCCGTGGGAGAGCTTCACGTCATATTTCTCCTCAAGAAGAGTCGCAACGAATCAACACGTCTTCTGAGGTAAATGTCTTCAAAACACTGGGCTCAAAGAAAAAAAATCTTGACCCCCGCTAGTTCTGGTGCTCGTCTGAGGACGGGAATTTAGCGCAAGACAATCCACTGTAACGCGGACTAAACCCTGTGCACTGCAGATAAGGTACGGAGTTTTTTTAAATTTCCTGAAGAATAACGGTTTTGGAGATACGAGGATTCCGTCTGACAGCGACGATATGATGGTTTTGTAATTCAAGTGACCGCAGTCTCGTCTTTGCTGGTCACCTCTAATCAGAGCCGCGCTGCTAGTTCGCAGGAAGATGACCGGCTCGAGTCGACGTGTCAGTGATGGAATCGTATTGTAGTGGAGCGAAGACAAAGATTGTGTCGTTATTGTTAAATAATCTCTCTCTCTCTTTTTTTTTACCACAAGGATTTTTCCATAATAAACATCACACCACGCTTCCTTCCTTCCTTCCGTCCTGCCTCCGACATTTGCGCGTTAGATTTGTGTGATGTCACAGTTTATGATGAAACATCGTCGTGTTGTTGTTTTCAAACAAAATGTAAACATCATTTTGGTATTTCTATTTAATTTTATTTATTTATTTATTTTTTTAATTTTAATTTTTGAAAAAAATGTACCTGGCGAACACCCGGTCCTTGATTCCCTTCTCCTTGCCGTACTGCACGGACTGTGCTTCTGTTCTTCCGCTGTGAAGAGAGATGTTCGTTCGGTACTCAACGTATTCAACGTGTGGAACAGAAAAACGCAAACAATCGAGCGACAGGACAGTTAATTCAACACTCCTTCGGCTTTTCTCTTACGAGTAGCGGAATTTTGATCCCAAGCTGAAGTAGTGTGAGAAGAAGTTCTTCTGAGGAGGAACGGGCAGGTCCAGCCGAAAGAAGGTGTGATGCTCTACGCACGTCTTCCACAGGTTCTTACAGGATCTGTAGTTCACCATGTTGAAGCCGAGTAACGTCTCTCGTGTCTCGTTCTGAAAGGAGGAGCAGACGGAGGAGAGGATGAGGAGATGAAGAAGGAAAGTGGTAGATATGATGTCTAAATGTACACACAGGACAGAACATAGGAGTGTAACGACATCACACCATCTGGCAGCGTAGCTCCAAATATTCAAATCTGGATCCGATTTATCCGAAAGTAGGTGTGACTTCTTAGGATTAAATATTTTATATATAATAGAAACTTTCTTCTATGACGTTTTGTCATCATCCTGTAGGTTCCAGTGGGTTCTAGTGCTTAGAATCGACAGTTTGGCCAAAACAGGACACTATTTATCATTCTCCGCTAACGTGACAGCAAACATCTGATTGAAGCCACGCTGTAATAAAGGTACGAGACAGAATCTCTTTTAGCATCAGCCTTGTTATTCCGTCAGCTTTGTCCTCCATTTAGAGAAGTGACTCTGCTCTCACTAGACCTGTTAAATCAGAAGCGCAGGGCTTTCAGGCTCCATTGAGCACTGGGGATTACAGTAGGGGCAAAAAATACATTTTGCTGCAGTTCAGGGGTGTGTAAATCCAGGTGCAAAAACACACACACAGACACACAGACACACACACACACACACACACACAGACACACACACACACATACACATAAACACACACACACACACACACACACACACACACAGACACACACACATACACATACACATAAACACACACACAGACACACACACACAGACACACACACACACACAGACACACACACATACACATAAACACACAAACACACAGACACACACACACAGACACACACACATAAACACACACACAGACACACACACACATAAACACACACACACACAGACACACACACACAGACACATACACATACACATAAACACACACACACACACAGACACACACACATACACATAAACACACACACACACACACAGACACACACATACACAGACACACACACACATACACAGACACACACATTCACAGACACACACACACAGATACACACACAGGCAGACACACACAGACACACACAGAAACACACACACACACACACACAGATACACACACACACATACACACACACATACACACACACACAGACACACACACACAGACACACAAAGAGACACACACATGCACACATACACACACAGACACACACATGCACACATACACACACAGACACACACACACAGACACACACACACACAGACACACACATGCACACATACACACACACAGACACACACATACACACACACACAGACACACACACACACAGACACAGACACACACAGGCTCAAGGGGTGGGTGGGGGCTGATTAGGGGTGGAAAAAAATTTGGACCTACTCAGCCACACCGAGCCATCTGGTGATGAATTATGGATCACGACACCACTGAGTCGTGCTTTTAAAACAAGCGAGAGAAGTAAAGGGTGTGCACATTATTCACACTGCTCGGGTACGTCTGTGGTCCTGAGGGCTGAGGTGCTGGCACATGGGGCTCCGGAAAAGTGCACATGTAAAGGGTATTATCTTGTCTTTATAATTAATAGGCTATAAACAACCAGTTGTGTCTCTCTCTCTCACCCTCTCTCTGTCTCTCTCTCTCTCTCTCTGTCTCTCTCTCTCTCTCTCTCTCTCTCTCTCTCTCTCTGTCTCTCTCTCTCTCTCTCTCTCTCTCTCTGTCTCTCTCTCTCTGTCTCTCTCTCTCTCTCTCTCTCTCTCTCTGTCTCTCTCTCTCTCTCTCTCTCTCACCCTCTCTCTCTCTCTCTCTCTGTCTCTCTCTCTGTCTCTCTCTCTCTCTCTCTCTCTCTCTGTCTCTCTCTCTCTCACTCTCTCTCTCTCTCTCTCTCTCTCTCTCTCTCTCTCTCTCTGTCTCTCTCTCTCTCTCTCTCTCTCTCACCCTCTCTCTCTCTCTCTCTCTCTCTCTCTCTCTCTCACCCTCTCTCTGTCTCTCTCTCTCTCTCTCATCAATGCTGCTGATGGCAGGATAGTAATTATGGTTCACGGAGCAGAGCTACAGGGGTCGATATGCCGCTCGGTGCGACGCCGATGGTTCAACAAAGCGCTTCATTAAAGATGATTAGTGCCAATGATGAAAGATAATGAAACACACAGAACTGCTGCATGATAAAAAAAACTGCTTCTGTGTCCAAATGAAATGTAAAGAAAAAGGATTCATCAAACAGCCTCTCGTTTTCTATTGAGACCTGAGACGAGTGGAACAAACTGACGCTCAGGTCATGAGCCATGAAGTCAGAATGCTGCTCAGAGAAGTGACTGAAACGTCAGTGCTGTAAACACTCGTCTGTAATATAAAGTCTTTGTAGTGAGATGTAAAACTTACCGCTTCCTTTCTCAGCTGGATGAAAAACTGTTTGCATTTAAATGAGATTTTCACAATTTTCAGCCTGGAAAAGGGAGGGATAAAAAGAAAGAAAAGAAAAAAAAAAACAATTAAAACAATCACACAGTCACTAAACACCACAAACACAAAAGCAGAAATCACAAGATCAAATTTCTCAAAATTTCCTGATGCCTCCTGACCCACTTAACTCCTCTCTGCTTCTGAGCACTGCTATTAAAGCCTGAGTCATAGTGAGGCTAAATATACACTGCATTATGAGGACACACACACACACACACTCGTACGCACGAATCAACACACACACACGCATCCACATATTCTCTCCCTCAGACACACATCCACACACTCATCCACACACACACACACATCCACATGCTCTCTCCCACACACATCCACACACACATCCACACACACATCCACACACACATCCACATGCTCTCTCCCACACACATCCACACACACATCCACACGCTCTCTCCCACACACATCCACACACACATGTACACACACGCACACATCCACATGCTCTCTCCCACATACACATCCACACCCACATCGACATGCTCTCTCCCAAACACACATCCACACACACATCCACACATACATCGAAATGCTCTCTCCCACACACATCCACACACACATCCACATGCTCTCTCCCACACACATCCACACATACATCGAAATGCTCTCTCCCACACACATCCACACACACATCCACATGCTCTCTCCCACACACATCCACACACATGTACACACACATCCACACATACATCCACACACACGCACACATCCACATGCTCTCTCCCATATACACATCCACACACACATCCACACACAAATCCACATCCACACACACATCCACACACACGCACACATCCACATGCTCTCTCCCACACACACACATCCTCATCCACACACACATCCACACACACACACATCCTCATCCACACACACATCCACACACACACACATCCACACACACATCCACATACGCACACATCCACACACACATCCACACACGCACACATCCACACACATATCCACATGCTCTCTCCCACACACACCCTTACTAAGGCCTGTCAAGCTGAAGTTCTTGCTCTAACATAAAGATGCACAGGGTCAAGATCAAAAGCACACTGCTGTGTTCAGATGTGATAGAACAGTCAACACACCTGAGAGAATGTTGTGAAGGATTTTGTGCCTCAATGATGAGACTTTTTGGGGTTTTTTTCCCCCACACGAGGATAAATTTAAGGAGAGAGCATGTGTGTGTGTGTGTGTGTGTGTGTGTGTGTCAGCCTGTGTGTAAGAAGAGTTTGACGAGGATTTGAGCGTCACTGTTTCACCGCATGCAGTTTCGCTTGAACTCAACGTCTCGACACAGCAGCAGGGGACCAGAGATTTGTGAGCGCCGAAGAGCCACAGAGCTCCAAGTAACAAAATAAAAAGTGTAAAGTGCTGCCTGATCAAACGGTAAACAGCTCTGCGGACAGAAGACAGTTAAACGCTTGTGCTGCGGAGAGGTTTATAATCTCTGCACGGCTGTTTGCTCTCCTGTGTTCTGATGGGTAAATATTGAAACAGGAGCGCCTCGAGGCTCGGCAGCAACATGCTCGCTTCTGTGCAAATTCCAAAAACAGGCTGAGAGACTTTTACTAACACACAGACACCAGAAAAACTTCAGCCACTGAGACACAGGAAGCACTTACCAGGGAAAGTAGTTGATTCGTACCCTGTTCTTATAAACGCCTATTCCAGATGACATGACCCCCATGAAAATGTCCATGTTTCTTTGATCCTGCAGAGAGAAACAGATGATCACTACATCAGACAGTCCTGCTGGTCTGATTAGCTGCTTCACACCTTAGTCTGATTTACTCCTTAATAACCCTGATATTGTGTGGAACAGTGTGACAATAATCCAGCTTTAGACTAAAGTAGGGCTGGGCGATACGACTGAAAACTGTATCACGATATCAGTGTTTCATATCGGTCATATCGATAATTATTGATATTGTGTATGACCCATTTAAAATAAGGACCAGGAGAAAAATATATTACATTTAAACCTTTTTATTTTAAACTTAACCTTCCTCTGATCGTAATCCCCTCAGTTATTAAGACAGAAATGTCAACAAGCAGGAAAACTCTAATAATTATAATGTAACATAAGTCTAAAGTCACAATGAACACTTAACTGTTATCTCTTAACATTTAAGGTGCAAAATGAAAGAAAATGTAAGAAATGCTTAATAAAGTGTAATAAAATAGTGCAAAGTGTTAAATATAAACAGAGAGAAACCTGAGACTTTAGTGCAAGTTTAGTGTTAGGATGTTCACTAGCTGTTCACCTTCTGGTGAATAAAATGTGTAAAATGTGTGCAGTGTTTTGTAAACGTAAATAAAACTGATGTAGACTGAGATACATCTGTAATATAAAACACAAACCTGATACACTTCAGTAACATTGTTTGAAATATAAAACCTGCAGAAATATGAAAAAATAGCTGATTTTTCCTCTTTTATTTACAATTTTCTGCTCATCAGTCACCGGTTACTGAAGAGGAATCACGCAGACCGGCACGAGACGACGATATGGCGCAACAAAACATGATACTGTTACATGATTGGTTGTTAGCGTGTCACTCCCTACGTTGCTAGGTTACCAGAGAGCGAGTGCCTTTGTTAATGCAACCAAACTTGCTTCGCGACCTCAGTTTTCTTCCGACGAAGAATAAAAAGTATCAAACGTTTTATCGAACACGTTTTTTATTGATATCGATCACGTGTCTATCGCGATACATATCGTTATCGTTTTATCGCCCAGCCCTAGACTAAAGGGCTGCCAGATGTACCATTTGTAATCAGGTCACGATGTCAAATTTGTGGTACAGATATTGTGAAACAGTCAGTACTGCAATACGCAAACCAGCTTTTACACGACATCATATTCATCCTCCATCCATCTGTTTCCTGTAGTCACAGGGTTGCAGGAAACCTGGAGTCTATCTAAGAGCTCATACACTCACACACACACTGCACACAAAGATGGGACTCGAACGGTGTCTTAGTGGTTAGCACGTTCACCTCACACCTCCAGGGTTGGGGGTTCGATTCCCGCTTCCACCTTGTGTGTGTGGAGTTTGCATGTTCTCCCCGTGCCTCGGGGGTTTCCTCCGGGTACTCCGGTTTCCTCCCCCGGTCCAAAGACATGCATGGTAGGTTGATTGGCATCTCTGGGAAATTGTCCGTAGTGTGTGATTGTGTGAGTGAATGAGAGTGTGTGTGTGTGTGCCCTGTGATGGGTTGGCACTCCGTCCAGGGTGTATCCTGCCTTGATGCCCGATGACGCCTGAGATAATTTAATACACACTTGGACATGTTCCCTGATCACAGAGTGTAAATTTAACGTACAACCCTCTGGACTGACTGTCAGATTAGTGTACACATATATCACCAGTGTGTGTTTTTCAGTAACACACACTACTCTGGCCACTTTACCAGTGCTGATGAAGTCACCAGAGACTCTGGTGCATATCTATAATAACTATTCTAGTTTCCTCATGAGTGCGACTGAGACCGAGCAGCGCAGACATGGAGAACACCAGAGATTCTTCTCATTACAGTCACTGCTCTGTACAGAAGAACCAGCAGAACTCCAGGTCCCAGAAGATCACATGATCGAGACCTCCATGTGAGCTGCTGCTTCGCTTCACTAGAAGATTTAAACTGGATTAAAAGACTAGACCTGCACACATCAAAGCCCTACAGTGGTATGTGCGAGTGTGTGTGTGTGTTTGTGTGTGT
>NC_083467.1:1042500-1045000 GCF_030014155.1 Tachysurus vachellii
TAGTGCCTCTGTGATTGGCCACTGGCTCTAGTGCCACTGTGATTGGCCGGTGGCTCTAGTGCCTCTGTGATTGGCCACTGGCTCTAGTGCCACTGTGATTGGCCACTGGCTCTAGTGCCACTGTGATTGGCCACTGGCTCTAGTGCCTCTGTGATTGGACAGTGGCTCTAGTGCCTCTGTGATTGGCCGGTGGCTCTAGTGCCCCTGTGATTGGACGGTGGCTCTAGTGCCTTGGTTTAAAGGTGTTGTTAGAAGACATGAGGCTCAGCATTGTGCTAAAGAGGAACTATGGCTATTAGAAGGATCTGATGTGTTTTGTGGTTAAATTCGGCGCACATGATGCAACCTATATACAAAGTCTTTTCGTCCTCCCTCCATGTGCCTCGTCTCGTACCGCGTGACCCAGTAAACACTTTCTTACGACTGAGCTGATGTCATGATTTATCCTGTACTGATAACTTAAACACTCCTCTATCTCTCAGAGTCCGAGTGTTAGCACTACGTTAGTTAATGAGACAGATTTTGCTGTCAGATCTGTCGCAGCACCCGGATATGAGTTACGGCTGGCGTCTCGCATACAGCACCCTGGTCCCATGAGGAACAGACAGACACTCAACAGATGGAATTACAACATGAACAACATAAACCACAGACTGGTCTCGAGGGAGCACAGAGCTGTTACACACACACACACACACACACACACACACACACACACACACACACACACACACACGGTTCTCTGCAGAAACAACATGACATCTGAAAGCAGGCATGAAGAATGATGCAGGATTCACACTGTGACCATCTCCAGAATGTTCTGTAACTCAGCCAACAAGAAAGGCTTCAATTTTAAACAGCCATGAAAGACAGGAAAAACTAACGGCTGAATAATTTCAATTCTGTTCGAGAACCTTGAAGAATTGCTATGAAAATATCACTCTTTATAATTTCTTTTTTAAGCACACACACGTGTAACAAATTAGAGCCAGGTGTACATCAAAATCTGCTATCAGGCAACATGACACTGGCAGACAGAGAGACAGACAGACAGACAGACAGTCAGACAGACGGACAGTCAGTCAGTCAGTCAGACAGACAGTCAGACAGATGGACAGCCAGTCAGTCAGACAGACAGTCAGACAGATGGACAGCCAGTCAGTCAGACAGACAGACAGACAGATGGATAGTCAGTCAGACAGTCAGACAGACAGTCAGACAGACAGTCAGACAGACGAACAGTCAGTCAAACAGACAGACAGTCAGACAGACAGTCAGACGGACAGTCAGTCAGACAGACAGACAGTCAGTCAGTCAGACAGACAGTCAGACAGACAGTCAGACAGACAGACAGACAGTCAGTCAGACAGACAGTCAGACAGACAGTCAGACAGACAGTCAGTCAGTCAGTCAGTCAAACAGATGGTCAGTTAGACAGACAGACAGTCAGACAGACGGACAGTCAGACAGACAGACAGTCAGACAGACAGACAGTCAGTCAGACAGACAGTCAGACAGACAGTCAGACAGACAGTCAGTCAGACAGACAGTCAGACAGATGGTCAGTTAGACAGACAGACAGACAGACAGACAGACGGACAGTCAGACAGACAGACAGTCAGACAGACAGACAGTCAGTCAGACAGACAGTCAGTCAGACAGACAGACAGTCAGTCAGACAGACAGACAGACAGTCAGTCAGACAGACAGTCAGTCAGACAGACAGACAGACAGACAGACAGACAGTCAGTCAGACAGACAGACAGACAGACAGACAGTCAGACAGACAGACAGTCAGTCAGTCAGACAGACAGACAGACAGACAGACAGTCAGTCAGTCAGACAGACAGACAGACAGACAGTCAGTCAGACAGACAGTCAGTCAGTCAGACAGACAGACAGACAGTCAGACAGTCAGACAGACAGTCAGTCAGACAGTCAGTCAGACAGACAGTCAGTCAGACAGACAGACAGACAGACAGACAGACAGACAGACAGACAGACAGACAGTGATGTTGATGTTGAGTTTAGTCTTCAGGAACACAAATAACAGTTTGTACAACACACAGAACTGACTAACAGATTTAACTGGAATCCCACATGTTTAGAAGCCTGAGGCGATTAGACCACATGACAGAGAGGGAAAAAAAGGTTATTCGAGGTGAACTTTAATGAGATGCGTAAAAGCGTGAACACAGAAATCAACAGATTAAACAGTACTCTTTTCCTTCTGGAGGAAAATAAATAAATAAATAACTAAATACATGCTATTATTAAATAGTGGTCACATCAGCTGTGCTTTTTCCATCTGCATCATGGTCTAATATTACGGCCTACGCAGGAACAGCCTGGTGCTCGGTCTAGAACGGAGCGCACGCAGACGTCTTCGTACGGAAACACGTGTTAATGAACGAGATCTTTCCTTTAAACCTGTCAGGATAAAGTGAAAGCAGATTAAAAATCTTAAAGCTTATCCACATTCCTTTATCAGGGCTCTGGG
>NC_083467.1:1050000-1057500 GCF_030014155.1 Tachysurus vachellii
GTCTGTGAACAGTTGGAGAAACAACATTCTAAATAATCCCACACTCTGATGTCACCCAGATGAGGAGGAAGTTCCCTTTTCAGTCTGGTTCCTCTCCAGGTTTCTTCCTCATATCATCTCAGGGAGAGTTTTTGCCTCTGATTTGTTTATTAGGGAGAAATATGAAATTATTTTAAAACTTTGTCATCTTTATTCTGAATGTTCATATTGCTGTAAAGCTGCTTTGAGACAATGTCCACTGTTCAATGTGTCATATAAATAATACTAAATCCAGCTGAACTGATCCACCGGGGCAGTTTGAGTGCAGGTTCGGAGCCTAATTTAGAACCAGTTCTTTCTTTTTCGACACCCAAAGCACCGGCTCTGAACCAGGAAAAGTGGTTCTTAAGTAGCACCAAAACGTTGCTGGTCTAGACTTAAGAACCGCTTGTGTCAGGGACTGTGGGTGGGGCTGTGGGCGGGGCTGTGGGCGGGGCTACTGTTAGCGCATTTGATAATGTACCTTAAGTATACTAATGTTTAATACACTTTTACTTTACCGCGATATGATACATTATCAGCACACATGATAGTAAGTAGCTACATGCTAAGGCTAACTTTTTTCTGTGTTAATGATAAAATAACGTTATGTACTTTCTCCATTACAACCTCCGTTTATACAGATTACATGGAGCTGCACGTACACGTTGGATTCGCCGCGTTTGGGTGTTAATGTAGATTCACAAAGCCATGAGCATTAACAGTAAAGCAACATCCACCATTGTTGATGTGTTTGTGTTTGTCGCTGCTGCGCTAAAGTTGCTGTGTAACGTGACACGTATACAGTGATGTCAGACTCGGCTCTGTGATGCTCTCTAACTGATGGAAAGGCAAACCGGTTCTTAGAAGGTTCTCCAGTGGAACCAACTTTGAACCAGCACCAGTTCTAGCTCTGAACCAGCACCAGTTCTAGCTCTGAACCAGCACCCGGTTCTTTTTGGTGGAAAGGAGTATTTGAGTGTTTAATAAGAGCACAGACCTTAAGATGCTTGTAGACTTTGTACTACGGTTGCACTAGTAGTTCACTAGGTCCGGGGCGAAAACTACCAATTTTTCATTTTGTTTAAAAAAATAAAATAGAAAAGAAACAGCTGGTTTACATTAATGCTACAAATAAAAGAACATCGTAATTGACACCGAATTATTCAGTTATTACAGATTCAGCTGACAGATTTAGCGTTCGCTTATTATAACTATTAATGATTATAATATTGGCATAGAAGTGAGTCAGAGGACCTTTTTACACCTGGTCACGTCACGTGTTGTCTCTGATCCGATATCTATCTGATTTGTTAAAACTGTTCCATTTACATTAGACCACATAAACGTGTCTCGGCAAATCGGATATCGATCCGATCTTTCTGCTCCCGCCCAAAATGCTAATATATTTGACCTCATTTCCGGGGTAATTTAAATGGAACACACTTTGGTGTGTGCGGTTTTCAGAACGCGATCAAAAAGAAGGAGATTAAACTGGTTACGACGTTTATGTTACAAAAAACAGTGTTTACTGTTTGCTGCGTTTTCGCTGGCAGCAGCAGCGCGTTTTAAGACCCGACGAGACGCCTGTGTGAAAGATCACCTGAGTGACGTACTTCTGTTTGGGAGGAGTATAGCGCTGACGTATGTGGCTTGAACAACCACATTCATTTACACCTGTCCAGTTTCATCTGAAACGCGTCCCAGACCACCTCCTGAAGGGGTTTGTACTGTCGGATTTATATCCGTCTCCAAAACGTTTCAGAGGGCATTTAGACCTGGTCTTTTTACCATCGGGTAGATATCAGATCACAGAAAACACATGAAGTGACCAGGTGTAAAAAGGCCCAAAAGTCTCAATATTTACTCGTTCCACCGTCACGTGCGACAGTGTGACAGGTGAAGAGGATCGGAAAGTCTTTCACTGGAGAATCTGAAGGATTACAGGTATTCCGTAACCTCTTCGATTACTTCTTCTTCTACGTTTTATTTGGTCACATGGTTAATCACACTGCTTCTGCTTGAACAACCAGAGCGGTGATGTAATCAGCGTGTCCTGTGACTGCACTGTGATTTAGTGTTCCAGATTAGAGACCACTGCTGCACCGAGCGCAAGTACGTACTTGATTCAGAGGAACCCCAAGGGGAAGCTTCTCATTCAGAAGGAATGTTGGGAACAAAACACGACTCGGAGCACAATCTGGCCACAACTAGGCTGAAGGCAGGTTAAAAAAAAAAGGGCTCGTCTTGGTAGGTAACTGGAACATTTTTGTCTGTTAGGAGCTAAAAAGAAGACACTTGGAATAATGTCTGTATTCTTAAACTGACACGTGAAGCACTTGGGAAGAGATCGACCCTTACTTACGTTAACCTTAAAAGGCTGGATGGTGTTGTCCAGCAGAACCACGTTGCAGAGCACTTCGGTGTGCTGCCTGTCACGTGCCAGCTCTGACGCCCGGACATTGTAGGATCTGCCAGCAGGCAACCGGAAGCGTGAGCTCATTACGCTCCAGCCAGAGTCTGCAACACAAAACACACACCTCAGGACATGTACAGCAGAAACACATCTAATATACTGTATAATACACAAACATGAATCAAAGCTACACAAGCACAAATGGATGGATGGATGGATGGATGGATGGATGGATGGGATCCACTCTGCAACAAACCACAGACGTGTGTATACAGTAAAGTGGTACACAGTGATAAGAGATAAGCATCTTCGTCTTCTACACAAGGTCGAGTGTCTACAGTTTAACGCTCTCGCGATGATGACACGTGACAAAAGACGTGTAAATATTTACAGGTTGTCTAGGGCAGGAACGGACTGGAACGAAAACAAAAGGAAAACCGTCGGACGTTTAGCGGAGTTGGGAATTCCTAATGATCAGGGAGCATTGTGTGTCTAACAGGACCAGCATAGACAGCTAGTCACGGATTATACAAACCCTTTCACCCACAAGCCAGACAAACTGCACTGACCTTTCCTCATAACCTGTGAGCAAACATACAAGCAAATCCTGCTTCATCTAGAGTATAATCCCAGACACACTTGGCCTGAGGTCAGAAACACACCCTGGTTATGACATCAGTTCACAATTGCATCATTACTTGCAAGAAAAAACCCATGCTCAGAGGACTGACCCTGGAGCTGCGAGGGGCTTCCCATAAAGTTATTATTACTATTATTATTAAGTGACTATACCTCGGGCTAAAGGGCTCATTGTGTCAGCGTCCGCCAGACGTATGTGTCTAACAGGGAGGACACGTTTATAGACAATCAGACTGCAACCTTCATGATTTTGAGCTTGCATCCAGAAAATAAAAAGCTCACACTGAGAGCTGAGACTACATGAGAGCACTGATGACCTGCAGTGTTCCCAGAAATCCAGACAGGGTTCAGTCTGAAAAGTTATATTTATGTTAAGTTTTGATCTGATCCTCTGCACGATGACGCACGGTGACGTTTCCGGTTATGACAAGCTGAATTTATCTTGGAATAACTTTTGGCGCAGTCATCCAGCCATGTACAGATCTCTCACGTCTCCGGGCTTCACTTCCTGTAGAGCTCAGGACGTCTGATCTTCTGTACGGTGCGACAAGGCAGTGCGGGGGGAACGAAGTCATGCGTAAGCCTTGAAACTGTATTGTTACACACACACACACACACACACACACACACACACTGTTCATGCACCCTCACACACCTGTGAACTGTCTGTGACCTCACATGACCTGCGTCTTCACTAGGTCACTTTTTTTTGTTGTTGTTCTTTCGTCCTAATGAAACTGGACACTTTTTGCCCTTTGGCTCCATTACGGCTACACAATGTGCCGGGTCCTGCTGCTTAAGCGCACTGGCACACCAGTGTGTTACGGAATGCTTTACAATCAGCGATGGCAGTCTGTGGGTTGGGCTACAGAATGAGGCCCATGCTCCCCTGACCTACTTACAGCTTCACGCTGTTCTGAATCCCAATAGCGCCGTTCGTTATCGTGCGGTTGGGCTTGTGGATGTGAATACAGTCCGTACACACGTACAGGCAGGGCGAAGAGAAAGTATTAGCTCCTTACATTCTATGTTAATAACATGTGGTTGGTCCTCAGAAACTTCTAGAAACAAAAACTTCAAATTTTAATATGCGGTCCCATAAAAAACACTAAGCCTTCTGGTTCTGAACCCTGAACCCGTTTTTCTGAGTGCCGGTGATCCCATATCTAATCTGTAGTTTGGGTTAAGAAATACAAGTCGAGGTGATCTCCTCAAGCACTGAACAGGCTTTAATTGTTCCACAGCCATGTGCATGTTCTACAGAGTGGGAACAAATAATAACCATCATCTCTAATCTCTAATATAAGGATCTCTAATATAAGGATGTATAATCCCCCTCTCTTCGGTGTTTATAACGATGTATAATCCCGCATTCTTCGGTGTTTATAACGATGTATAATCCCCCTCTCTTCTGTGTTTATAATGATGTATAATACCGCTCTCTTCTGTGTTTATAAGGATGTATAATACCGCTCTCTTCTGTGTTTATAACGATGTATAATACCGCTCTCTTCGGTGTTTATAACGATGTATAATACCGCTCTCTTCGGTGTTTATAACGATGTATAATCCCCCTCTCTTCGGTGTTTATAACGATGTATAATCCCGCTCTCTTCTGTGTTTATAACGATGTATAATCCCGCTCTCTTCTGTGTTTATAACGATGTATAATCCCGCTCTCTTCTGTGTTTATAAGGATGTATAATACCGCTCTCTTCGGTGTTTATAACGATGTATAATCCCGCTCTCTTCTGTGTTTATAACGATGTATAATCCCGCTCTCTTCTGTGTTTATAACGATGTATAATCCCGGTCGTTGGTGTTTATAGTGCCTTAAATCCTGCTCTCTCCGGTGTTTATAACGACGTATAATCCCGCGCTTCAGTGTTTATAACGATGTATAATCCCGCTCTGGCCGGTGTTTATAAGGATGTATAATCCCGCTCTCTGGTGTTAATAACGATGTATAATCCCGCTCTCTGGTGTTAATAACTATGTAAAATCCCGCTCTCTGGTGTTAATAACGATGTATAATCCCGCTCTCTGGTGTTAATAACTATGTATAATCCCGCTCTCTGGTGTTAATAACGATGTATAATCCCGCTCTCTGGTGTTAATAACGATGTATAATCCCGCTCTCTGGTGTTAATAACGATGTATAATCCCGCTCTCTGGTGTTAATAACGATGTATAATCCCGCTCTCTGGTGTTAATAACGATGTATAATCCCGCTCTCTGGTGTTAATAACTATGTATAATCCCGCTCTCTGGTGTTAATAACGATGTATAATCCCGCTCTCTGGTGTTAATAACGATGTATAATCCCGCTCTCTGGTGTTAATAACGATGTATAATCCCGCTCTCTGGTGTTAATAACGATGTATAATCCCGCTCTCTGGTGTTAATAACGATGTATAATCCCGCTCTCTGGTGTTAATAACGATGTATAATCCCGCTCTCTGGTGTTAATAACGATGTATAATCCCGCTCTCTGGTGTTAATAACGATGTATAATCCCGCTCTCTGGTGTTAATAACGATGTATAATCCCGCTCTCTGGTGTTAATAACGATGTATAATCCCGCTCTCTGGTGTTAATAACGATGTATAATCCCACTCTCTGGTGTCACCCTTTTGAGTCTGGTTCCTCTCATGGTTTCTTCCTCACACCATCTAAGGGAGTTTTTCTTGCCACAGTCCCCTCAGGTTTACTCATTAGAGATAAATACAAATAAATTTAAATACAAGTCTAATCTTTATCTTAAAGTATTTTGTCTATATTGCTTAGTTTCTGTAAAGCTGCTTCAAGACACTGTCTATTGTTAAAAGCACTATACAAATAAACTAAATTAAATTACTCCCCCCACATGCTATTACTCCAACACATTGTTGGAGCAGCTCACCACACACAGCTCCTCTACACATAAAGGAGAAACCAACACAGAGATCAATAGTCTGTAGGATCACTGCTGGCTTTTCATTAGTCAGGAGATGGTTCCCTGGAGAAGGTTAAGGAGGTTGTAAAGTGCTTTGAGTGGAGCATGGTGTAACAAGAGCTACATGCTGGGAGAACTTAACAGAGCTCTTCATGGTTTAACCTACAGCCTCCAGATCAATAGGAAACCACAGAGAAGACGTGAAGATGAACCTGGAGTCTCAGCACGTGTGACTACATTCCTCCGTCTTGTCCGTGAGATGAGGGAGTGTGGAGAGCTGATAGCTGACAGAGATGGACATCTTCCACATAAGTGAGCAGGACGATGTCAGGTATACACAGCTTTATCATCCAAGACCATATGAATGAATAAGTAGGAAGTTTCATCACCTGGCAACCCGACGCACCGGGACGTCTGGATGGCTACACGACGATGTTTGAACGATGAGGTTTAAATATTTATCTGCTGACCGGAGCAATTGTCCGAGAGGTCTGAAAGTCAACTTTAAGCTGACTGAGAAATCGTGAAATTCTGCTTGAAGGCTTATGGGGTTTCGAGCAGGTCAAGAGGAGCCCAGGTGCATCATGGGAAAATATTCTTGACATATTAAATATATTATAATAACATTTTTATTAAAATAAAATGATATAAAACCCACAAAATCATAAAAGCTATTATTAAAATAGTCTGGAGCAAACCATCACACACATCCTCATATACAGAGCAACAGTAAGCTCAGTGTTCTCTCAGCGCTCTCCGTTGTGTCATGGTTGTGGAGATGAGCTCCCATGAGCCCCAGCTGAACCTCACCGTCCTGAAGAGCAGCATCAGATGCCTTAACGAGCTTTTCATTGAAAGAGCAACTCATAAATAGAGAGCCATAAAACCGCTGTGACAGTCATACACACTGTCCCGTAGCCCTACAGGTGTGACACATCCCCGACACTCACACACTTCACACACTCGGTTACTCAGCAGTTAAGTTTAACCTTGGGTCATCTTTTCCTTCACTGCTACATGACGGGACAGCTGATAACGCCACGCTGAACTTAATAAGGTTTGGTTTAAATCACAGTGGTTCTGTACAATAGCTAAATTGTACGTGTGTGTATCTAAGGGCCTTTTTACACCTGGACACTTCGTGTGTTTTCTGTGATCTGATATCTACCCGATGGTAAAAAGACCAGGTCTAAATGCCCTCTGAAACGTTTTGGAGACAGATATAAATCCGACAGTACAAACCCCTTCAGGAGGTGGTCTGGGACGTGTTTCAGATGAAACTGGACAGGTGTAAATGAATGTGGTTGTTCAAGCCACATACGTCAGCTCTATACTCCTCCCAAACAGAAGTACGTCACTCAGGTGATCTTTCACACAGGCGTCTCGTCGGGTCTTAAAACGCGCTGCTGCTGCCAGCGAAAACGCAGCAAACAGTAAACGCTGTTTTTTGTAACATAAACGTCGTAACCAGTTTAATCGTCTTCTTTTTGAT
>NC_083467.1:1067500-1072500 GCF_030014155.1 Tachysurus vachellii
GTAGTGAGTAGTGAGTGGTTTGGGTATTTTGTCCTGTGGTATATTTATCCTCTCAAAATCTTCTTTAAATGCTAAACTATGACATGGTCACCGTTTCCATGTTGGTGATGTTACTGCCTGTAGTTTTGGGGTTTTTCTTCATAGATCTCAGTGTTTCGGTCAGTAATTGCTGTTGTTTTTCTTGCCAAATCTGATGGATGTCTGCATTTTTTTTCCTTCTGGACATTCCAAATTTCTGTATTGCCGTGTGATCCATCTGATTTTCTCCCTTTTCTCAGCTCTCTGGTCTTCATGACAGTTTATTCAGCATTTAGCAGACACACTTATCCAGAGCGACTTCCATTTTTTTTTTTTTTTTTATACAGCTGAGCAATTGAGGGTTAAGGGCCTTGCTCAGGGGCCCAACAGTGGCAGCTTGGTGGACCTGGGATCGAACTCACAACCTTCCGATTGGTAGCCCAACACCTTAACCACTAGGCTATGACATGCCCCCTTTTATTTTCTAACAATCTTCAGCTTAAACCAACAGACCTTCGGAGCTGTTAATGGTTCAAACCGTCGATCTAACTTACACGCCTGTCACGTGTGGGGTCAAGCAAACACATCTACATGTAGATATGAGGAAATGAAAACTTTTGACCTCAATCCCAAGTGTATTTGTTGCTAATAAATGAACAGTTATATTTAGATGAATCACACACCAAGGAGGTGGAAGAAGAAAAACAGGAACACTCAAAGTTATTTCGGGATGTCGTTACTATTTTTGCAGAGGAAACTTCCAGAAATAGGAAGTTTCTGTCTTTATTCAGAATCCCCATGACCAGCTCTTTATGTTCTCCCAAAGTGGTTCTCTGAGGGTTCTCTGGTTCTTCAGTGTCCCTGGGAATCAACACGTCCTGGATTCAAGACCTATAACAACACTGAAAGTTTATAGAAATCATTAGTCCAGATTTCTTAAATACAAAGACTGTAGATTTGGCTTTACTTGTGATCCAACCTGACTAACACATAAGAAACTTTGGTTATGTTATGTGTGTTTGTGCTTTTCCCCCCATTTCTTTAGATCAGCCTCTTGGAGACACGACCTCACTGAGCATGTGACAGATCCAAAGCACTAACAAGTGAACAGTTCATTATTCAGCTCTGTTTCTGAACCACATTCAGGGACTGGATCTGTTCGAGACGTCTGTATAAATAAACCTGTTTAAAACTTGTCCATAAATGAAAATGGTTATAATTAGATTAATAAAACAAAACTAAAAGAATCCTTACTGCTGTATATCTGTTTGGGTAAAAACAGCCAGGTCTTGTTACTTGTTTGCCACGAGAAGTTAATTTATTAAACTTGGTGTATGGATCAGTTCTCTTTGCTATTCACTGTAAGTCTACAGCAGCTGAAATAATAGCAATTTTAAATACAGTATTATAATCAAAGGTTCAAACATTTATTCAAACATTTACTGCAAGATCAAAAGTCCTTCACACTTTCTCCTCTTTCAGTAGATTCAGGATTGCGTCTCGTCTCGACGTGTACGGTGCGTGCTTCATACTCAGCAGGCTGGCAGGGAACAGATTGCCACTTGGTGTGTACATCTCCTCCCCTTTGGGCCCCATCAGAACACGCAGGGTCTTATTCCTCTCCAGAATCTTCTCATAGAACTCAACTCCTCCCTTTGTGTAGCTGTGGGACAAACTGGCGGCCCGCCGGTCCGAGTGGAACTCCAGCCACTGGTTCACGGCGTCAGACGCTAAAAAGTACGACAGAGCTCCCAGACCCAGAGCGAGCGTGTTAACTCCGGCCCTGAGGATGACGGATCCGGCAAAGAGTCTAAACATCTGTTTGAGAGCCACGCTGTAAATCCAGGCTCCAGCCAGGCAGGTGGGAGCCACTGCAGCATGCAGCACCGGGCCAGCACTCTCTAACCGGGCCACCTCGCGTGCCATGGCAAACTTCTGCGCATCTTCAGACAACACCAGGGCATTTTTCAGTGTGCTGCCCGTCTCACTGTCCCAATCCACTTCTTTACCGTTGATGAGAATGGTGCGGTTAGTGATTCCTGACAGATCACCCAGGGTGCTGTTAAAGTTGGACGGGATGCCGACCTGTGCCCCGGAGGGAAGCCACGGGATCCCGGCACCAACCGGATGAAAACCGTAAGCTGCGAAAGCCGTGTAGTTCTCAGAAGAACCGACCGCTGAGTCCTTCAGAACCTGCTGGAACACAATCTCCAGCTTTTCTGATAAAGTGCATGGCTCTCCTTTGCTCCAGGCTTGGTAGAGCTTACGGTAAGTGTTTCCTGGAAAGACATGGTAGAAAATGTTCACTGTGAAAACACTTCCACAACCAACAAGAAGAAGTGGAGTCCGAAATCTCTGCACCAGGACTGAGATCTTTAACACACGAGAAGCCATTAAACCCTTCTGCTGGACAGTGGGATATTAAATCAACTTATTTCTATGTTAAGCAGGAGATCAGATGAAACACTTGAGTGATAAACACACGTCAATGACGTCACCACCACAATGGGGTCGAGTTTAAAGTAAACAAACTGAACTGCTGTTAGCTGCAATGCTAACAAACTCAAACCCTTTTTACAGAATACGACATAACACGTTAGTGATCTACGTTTCAAACGTAAAAGCTTTAAAACTAAATTAAAATTCTATAAATTCTATGCACTTTAATTCACACGCACTAGACATCAGAGCTGCATTTCTACAAGGACGAGACATGTGAGCGCCATAACAGCTGCCGTAAAGCGGCGCACTGTTTACGTCAGTTTTACGTTTGCTAGAGGAAAGGCATAGACATATACACTAGATGTCGCCTGGGTTACGGCAGCACGTTGGAATGAATGCGTCAATAGAGCCGCCATCTTGGTACAGGGGACCTCCTCCTCTTAATGCATTAGCGTCAATGTAGGCAAAGGGAAATAAAATCACCATAAATCGTCATGAATGCCATTTTCTAGTTTTTTTTTGGTCGTTCCAACGGTCAGACGTGTATTTATCATTAAGTCCAGAGAGAATTTAAGGTTTTGATATTAAGATAATCTACTTTTTCACAATATAATGCATAGCGCTAGTAGGTGTAAGTTTATTACTTACATTCTTCCACTTGAGTAAACTTCATATGAACAATCACTACTTACCTTATAGCCTACTGCATGTAACACTGCTACAATGGTGTGACTATACATGTTCATTTAAACATTTAAATTGGATTGGTTTATTAAATATGATACACAAAGCAATTTGCAGGTGGAAGCAATTTGCAGGTGGATCGGGCATCAAGGCAGGATACACCCTGGACGGAGTGCCAGCCCATCACAGGGCACACACACACACTCTCATTCACTCAGGCAATCACACACTAGGGACAATTTTCCAGAGATGCCAATCAACCTACCATGCATGTATTTGGACCGGGGGAGGAAACCGGAGTACCCGGAGGAAACCCCCGAGGCACGGGGAGAACATGCAAACTCCACACACACAAGGTGGAGGCGGGAATCGAACCCCCAACCCTGGAGGTGTGAGGCGAACGTGCTAAGCCACCGTGCCCGTGCCAAAGACTGTGCAATCTTTTATATATTCCTTTCCCGCAATACTCTTGCAACATTAAATAAGTAAAGTCACATAAACCAAAAAAAAAAAGTTTGACTTTGAGGCTGAACTGCCAAGCTAACTGATGACATCCATCTGATGACTGATGACAGCTGAGTTAACCATTTAAAAAAAAAGTGTTTCGTTTCCCTGCAACAACAACACGACCTTACACAGTTTCTTCCTGACACCTTTGCTCTGCAGTTGAAGAGTATGAATCTTTGAGACATGGTGTTGTCTTAATTTATGAAAGGCACAGACAACCAGTGCTCTGTGTTTGTGTGCAGGTCGTCATCTTCGTGAAGTCAGTACCACGTTGCGTTGCGCTCTCTCAGCTGCTTGTAGAGGAAAACTTCCCTGCCATCACCATTCCCAGAGGCATGGTTCAGGAGGAGAGGTGAGACTTTTCTGTTTTTCACTCGTTCCAATGTTTGGGTTTGTTATAAAGTTTAGCTGAGAGTAATTGCTGCTTTTACCACAGATTGTCACGGTACCAGCAGTTTAAGGATCTCCATCGGGGGATCCTGGTGACGAAGAACCTGTTTGGCAGGGGTATGGATATTGAGCGTGTCAACATCCTCTGAAGACTCGGACACTTACCTACACAGGGTGAATATCTGTAAAGCTTTATGAATAATGGATTTTTGCTAATAAAAGCACTGATACAATAAGGGTAGAGCTGGGCGATATTGCTGAAAACTGTATCATGATATCAGTGTTTCATATCGGTCGATATTGATAATTATTGATATTGTGTATGACCCATTTAAAATAAGGACCAGGAGAAAAATATATTACATTTAAACCTTTTTATTTTAAACTTAACCTTCCTCTGATCGTAATCCCCTCGGTTATTAAGACAGAAATGTCAACAAGCAGGAAAACTCTAATAATTATAATGTAACATAAGTCTAAAGTCACAATGAACACTTAACTGTTATCTCTTAACATTTAAGGTGCGAAATGAAAGAAAATGTAAGAAATGCTTAATAAAGTGTAATAAAATAGTGCAAAGTATTAAATATAAACATAGAGAATATTTTTATTAGAGAATATATTATTATTATTATTATTATTAGTCTTTATAGGTACTACCAGTCTTGGCGGGGACGACAGTCTTGCATAATTTGCAGACAACATTGGTGTGACTACGGTCAGACTTATAATATCCAAAAATCTGCCATACTGGCGAGCTGACGTTTCCTCTTTTATTTACAATTTCCTCACTCGCTGCGGCTCATTTTATGCTCATCAGTCGCCGGTTACCGAAGAGGAATCACGCAGACCAGCACGAGACAATGATATGGTGCAACCAAACATGATACTGTTACATGATTGGCTGTTAGCGTGTCACTTCCTTACCAGAGAGCGAGTGCCTTTGTTAATGCAACCAA
>NC_083467.1:1077500-1085000 GCF_030014155.1 Tachysurus vachellii
TACCTTCTCTTTTAGTTAAGAATAAACTGATTCACACACAGATTTGATCAAGAAGTTCCACGCTTATTTGTTGAGATATTATGTGAATGTGTTTACCAGTGGAAACTGTAAGTATTATTTATATATTGTATTTTGGCATGAAGAGGCCGAGTATTTAATGTAATGTCAACTGTGTGTGTGTGTGTGTGTGTGTGTGTGTGTGTGTGTGTGTGTGTAAGGATTACCCTGTTTCAAAAGCCGTCATATTGTATTTATTTGAATTGTGTGTGTAAGTAAGTAAGACATGGACTTTTTTATTTTACAAAACATTTGAGCTTTTCTGTCTGACATTAAAATGTTGTCTAAAGCATAACTATGTAGTGGAAATGTATTTGTGTGGTTTCTTCATTCCAACAACGGAAAATCCCAGTTTAAAGAGATCAGAGCCCTTATAGTCATCATGGGAGTCAGACTTAAAGAACTACTACTGCACAGCTGCTCCAGATCCCATCTGCACATCTGTAATTCTTTAACTGTGTTTGCTCGGTTGTGCTGACTTCAAATATCCCGTCAGAAGACAGAAAGCATTTAAAAGTTAGATCAATAATCAGTGCGAAACGCATATCCCAGCTTGGTAAGAAGCTGGTGTTGGACATGATACAGTGCCCCTAGAGCAGTGAAGGTTAAGGGCCCAACATTGGCAGCTTGCTGATGCTGGGACTCGAACCCCTAACCTTCTGATCAGTAACCCAGACCCTACCATAATTCCAGACGAGTTAGTTTAACGACTGTTTCTTTTTCTTCATATTGGTATCAAATACATAAAAACTCTCAAGAAACTTAAGATCATTCAGTGAAGCTCCCTGCCAAAAGGAGACAACATTACACCGAACCACAGTCCATGGGACCACAGAATCTCAAATGTTTCAGCTCTTTCTCAAATCCAAAGCTTTTTAAATGCTTAGACGTGTCCTTAAATAATATCTGAGGAGAGTTTTACTGTACCTCTTTCATACATCCTTCCATCTCCAACACCAACACACAGTCTAGCACCAATGCATTCTCTCCCACTGTCTCGCAGGTCTAGCTGTTGCTATGGCGACCAGTGCTGTGCCTAGCGACAACCTCCCCACCTATAAGCTGGTGGTGGTGGGTGATGGCGGTGTAGGAAAGAGCGCACTCACCATCCAGTTCTTCCAGAAAATCTTCGTTCCAGACTACGACCCAACTATCGAGGACTCGTACCTGAAGCACACCGAGATCGATGGCCAGTGGGCGATTCTGGACGGTAAGATCGCCAACTCTTAAGAGTCCAAATAATTATCCTGGATAAGAGATTTGTTTTTCTGTGCACATCCATGTGTAAAAATAACAGCTATATTTAGCACATTAATCATTTGAAATCAGTCACCTGTTTCTTTTTTATACAAAAAAAATCTTACACACTGCTGCGACAGATCCAGGATAAGCCAGTTATACAGTTATCCAATTAGCCAATCATACGGCAGCATCACAATGCATCAGGAAATCACACTGATCTCCGAGTGTGAGTTTAACAACAGCATGTTTGTTGTTGCCAGACGAGCTGGTTTGAGTATCTCAGAAACTCCTGATATACTGAGATTTTCACACACAGCAGCCTCTAACGTTTAAACAGGACAAAAACATGCGTGGAGCGTCTGCAGTGTAAAACACCTTATTAATGAGATCGATCAGACGACAATAAATGGACTGGTCTGAGCTGACAGGAAGAGACTTTCCTGCTTCTCTTGCTCCTCTTCTGACCTCCACTGACCTACATTCATTCATTCATTCATCTTCTACCGCTTATCCGAACTACCTCGGGTCACGGGGAGCCTGTGCCTATCTCAGGCGTCATCGGGCATCAAGGCAGGATACACCCTGGACGGAGTGCCAACCCATCACAGGGCACACACACACACACACACACACACACACTCTCATTCACTTACACAATCACACACTCGGACAATTTTCCAGAGATGCCAATCAACCTACCATGCATGTCTTTGGACCGGGGGAGGAAACCGGAGTACCCGGAGGAAACCCCCGAGGCACGGGGAGAACATGCAAACTCCACACACACAAGGTGGAGGCGGGAATCGAACCCCGACCCTGGAGGTGTGAGGCGAACGTGCTAAGCACTAAGCCACCGTGACCCCCCCACTGACCTACAGAGAGTGTAAAAGGTCAATAACACTAATAAGAAATGTGGATAGTTATGAGAGGAACTAAATGTGAGCCGTCTGACCAGGAGTTTAAACAGTTAACGTTTAATGCTAGTAGAAGATTTATTTTGAACTCCAGATCTTCCAGAAAACAGCTGTTTCACAGCTGCAATGCAACCCTACATTCACACTGACGTGCGACAAGCTGCTTGCGTCGCTTATCGTTTGTATTCTGTGACCATTGAAGGAGCGCTAGCTTTTTTAGCTCTGAAAGCGTAGCGGGAAATTTGTTCTTTAGCATACGTTACATGCCATATTTTGTGTTAGCTTTGTTAGCAGTGCATGCTAACTCTATTAGCATTCTCTCATCAGAGGCACCATCATATATCTATAATATCTATTTATTTCTTCTTCTAACTATTAAAACTCATAGTAGGTCATGAAATGGTCAAGGTTTGATTTATGCTAGGCTTCATGTTAGCTTTGAGTTATGCCAGGTTTCTTGTTAGCTATTAGCAGTGCAAACAAACTGTGTTTATAACAAGATTGTTAATATAACCGTGTTAATATAACCGTGTTGATTCAAACAAAGTCAGTTTAGTGTATTTAAAGTCCTAACTCAGTTTAAACTAAATGATATTGTACTGTAGAATTTTACACTATAACACAGATCGATTTTAATGTTTCTGCAGCACAAATGATCCGAACGTTTCTATACCATGAGCCACCGTGTTTATTTATGTATTTATTATTTTTCCTTAGTACTGGACACAGCAGGCCAGGAGGAGTTCAGCGCCATGCGTGAGCAGTATATGAGGACCGGAGACGGCTTCCTCATCGTGTTCTCTGTCACAGACAAGGCCAGCTTCGAGCACGTCGATCGATTTCACCAGCTCATCCTCAGGGTGAAGGATCGGTGAGCGTGCTGCACACGTTTTCTCCACTGAGACCTTTACGCCTGAAACTAGAGCATCTCGCAGCTTGTCGCTTTCATGTTGTGTTGTTTCCAGTGTGTCGTGAAATCTTCCTCTTTCTTACAGAGAGTCCTTTCCTATGATCCTCGTAGCTAATAAAGTGGACTTGGTTCATTTGAGGAAGGTGACGAATGAACAGGGCTGTGAGATGGCTGACAAACACAATGTAGGTTTCAGCGTATTTTCAACTTTTATCTTTATAGTTTTAACCCTTTAACTCTTTACTGAAAGTCCGAAGGCAAGTCTTGTGACGTTATATCAGGGGTTTCTTCTTTTGGTCTTGGGGTAAATAATAAAATCTTAAAGGAAACCTCTGACATGTTCTGTATCATTAAATAACCGCTTTGTTCTGGTCATGTGACCAGATTTGTTCATGTAACTTATACTTTAAATATGCTAACGAAGGTGTTAAACGATTTCCTTTCAACGTCGCCGATTACAGCCATGATCGACTCTCTGCTTTTTTATTTGGAAGCAGGATTATGAATGACATTTACTGTAAAAGTAAATATACCGTATATAGAATACACGTCTGTCTCGTGGCTCCAATTCCGAAAGTCAGAGCTCGCTCTAGGATTTCTCAAAGGCTTTGGAGTTCTTTATAACACGCCTCCATCTCTAACGCTGCTACAGCTTCTGTCTTTAATTAGAAAATGATGAGCAAGTCTCAATTCGTTGGCAAACATGAAAGCGAGACAGGAAGAGAGCTATCTGGAGAGCTTTTCTCCCTGAGGCTGAAGACCAGTGCTATTGGCAGACGCAGAGTCAGTGGCTTATTTTAGTGTGTGTGGTGAATTGCAGGCTCCTGTGTTGACTCACCCCTAAAAACAGCCTGTGATTAAGTCCCTGTTTGCCTGCGTGATGAGCTAATCGTTGATGGCCAATATTTTCAGCTGTTTTATTTATAGATGGAGTGAGTGAGTGAGTGAGTGAGTGAGTCATCGAGAATGGACTTCAGAGCATGCAGTCATTTTTTTTTAAACCTTTCATTCACAAAACAGATCACTTACATTGAGACGAGCGCTAAGGATCCACCAATGAACGTGGACAAAGCCTTTCATGAGCTGGTCCGAGTAATTAGGTAGGTAAACGCTCCAAGATCTACCTATTATTCAAAAACACTGCAAGTATTTCTCCATGGTTGCCAGATATTTTCAGAAATAGATGCATGTTTTATGTGGGGTTTTTTTCAGTAGTATCTAGAACAGGATGATTGTTTGTATGTATTATGGATATATAGAGGAACTTAAGATATTTCAGTCTACATCTTCTGATTGTTTCAGGTTTAAAGTTAAGTGCTTGGTGTTTAAAGACAGTTCTCTAGATTCAATCTAATCCACAAAGAGATGATGTAGATGAAAACTTTCATTTTTACTAAGCAGAAGCCACATCCGAGTCTATGAAAAGCTGAGATAAACTGATTAAACAGGTGGAATCTGGTGTGCTCTGGTTTTAAAGAGAAGCTGACCAACTATCCATCTGCTACATTTACATCTCAAAATATTCAACATTTTATATTATAACATAATACATTAACATTATATATAAGAGATTAGCAGTGACTCTGATTAAGATGTCGTCCATCCTCTGATGCTCAGCCTTTGGCGTTCCGTAGCTTTTTTCTAATTGATTTTATCTTAAACCGATAATTTCATCATGGCATATCGTGGTTATGTCACAGAAAAATCAACGACAACGGCGAACATTTCCACGAGCAAAAATCTAAATAAATCTGACAACAAAATGAGAATTACTGACACATTCACCTTCATTCACAGCTCTCATGAAAGGTTTTAATAGTCTGAGGTTAGATCGCTTGTTTTTAATGACCACATGACTATAATAAAAAAATATATATAACAGATGGATCATTGGGAAAGTGCTGCACACTGGACGTGACCGAATGGTACTAGTTAACACTACTGAAAAAAGCCTTTAGCCAACCATAGTTTAGATTAGTTTAGTCTAGTTTAGTTGTAACTGTTTGGTGTAATATCAGTAATTCAGAACATTGGACCTACTGTTGGAATTTCCTCTTTGCTCTATAAGGAACTAGTTGAGCTCAGTGCAGGAATGTCTGGCAGAACTGAAAGGGAAATTTATCTTACTGCAACCACCATCATTTCCTTACCCTCTCTCTCTCACCCTGTTATCTTTCTACTCCATCTTCTTATTTCCCTTTCCTTTCTGACTTCCTGCTTTCACTCTTAGACAACAAGTACCGGAGAGGAATCTGAAGAAAAAGAAGAAGATGAAATGGCGAGGTGACCGAGCCGCCGTTTCTCCAAAACTCCGCTGCACTATATTATGACCTCCTGCTCGATAATCTCACGGTCTCACAGAGCTGCGATTGGCAGGAAATAAAAAACAGCAGGGCCACGGAGAAGCCGACGAGACGTATTAAACCGCTGACAAAGGCGCAGCTGATTTGCACAGGCGCAGAGACGAGTGGAGATGAGGATATCGGCGTGCGCTCATTCAGTCCTGTTCTTCACACGGTTGTCACAAGCATAAAGGTGTTCAGTGCTGCCTTCCAGGTGCTCAGTGGGAGTGGACAGTGTTTTGCCTTATCGCTTTGCGTCTCTGTACTGATACGAAGTGTTAAGTTGTAGCTCGGCCAAAGAAAAAGCCAGTCATTAGCACTGAAGTTTGCTAATGCTGAATTGGGAATTTGGGATACCTCCTAAACATGGCCTTTACTGTTAAGCACAAATGTACACGTTTGACTGAAATTGACCTTTTTTTGCACTTTGATATTTGATATCGCACAAATATCATATCATGGGGTTAACGTATTAAAGTCATTAAAGCATTCGCTGCCTTTGCTAAAGGCTTTAGTTGTAACGGCTAAAAAAAAATAAGTCATATGAATTATGTTGCACTCATATAAGCTGCTCATTCAGTTTTATTTTTTATGCAATTCTTATTCAATTTGATCTCTTTTACTGTAACACTTTACATATAGTACATGGATAATCATGCAGCTAAATCAATGCTGACTTAAGCATAAACTAACGATGAGTTAACCTGAACTACGACGTGAGTCTGATGGATTCACACATGAATAACCGCCACCTTGTTAATCTAAGTTTCTTACTTGATGCATTAAAGGTGCGGTGTACGATGTTTGAAAGCCAATGTTGACATATAAAATCACCAAAACAAACACGCCCCTAACCCAAATGGGTCCCACCCCTTTATCGATAGCTCCGCCCACACGTACATACGTAACCCAGGCAACTAATGGAAAGAAATGTGTCTTTATCATAGCTGAAGTGAAGAACAATACGATTGTAGATAAACAAACAAGCAAAAATGACACACAAGCATAATCATGTAAAGGACAAAGACATATATTAGTTCTGTGTAACAAAACAAAACCAACGTTACTCACCTATCGAGAAGGAAAAAAGCGCCTCGGCGTCTTAAGTAAAGTTGGTCACATATTCACAGATTGGAGTTTCCCGAGTCAATAACTCCTGAGCTAAACGCTGTTACTACACAAAACACGGTTGTAGCTGCGTCTCTACATTACTACGATAGAAAAGAGGTGTTATTTGTGTAGTAACAGCGTTTAGCTCAGGAGTTATTGACTCAGGAAACTCCAATCTGTGAATATGTGACCAACTTCCTGCTCCTTCAGTTCTCTCCAGCGCTGGAAAGCTGATCCTATATTAACACGTCCTACTTCTTACCTTATCGTAAGTCTTTCTTCTCTTTCTTTCTTTGTTTTTATCCTCCATGTCAATGTTAAAACAACTTTCTGCTAATGTCACACATGCGCACTGAACACTCTCTCCACCACATATTGACAAGACATGCCCCTTTCTGCTCATTGGCTACACGTTTGTTTTGTTTGTCAGCCCGACTCAGTTTTCTGAAGCATTTCTCAAACAACGGAGACCCCACCTTTAATGAATACCCACAGTACTGCTCAGAGGTTTTGTCTCACTGGTTAGAAGCAGTTTGTTCTGTTCTCTGAAGGGATTAGAAAACCACAGCATGGTGAGAGAAGATAAATAGATCTTTCTTCCTGTCCATTTTTAAACCTATAAACAAATCCAACTCCTGATGCTCCAGATACTAAAGTAACCTAAAGAAGGCAGCTTTTATTTCTCCCTTAATCAGTACAACAGTTTTCAGCTGCGAAAGCACAATTACTATAGAGTTTACTATTAATCAGTTAGTTTTGGATTAGCAAACAGATCATGAGACCGAACCAGAGGACTGATGGTTGCTGATGACGGGCTTCTGTGGGACAAAGTAGATCTTTCTATCTTCTACTTTCTTTCCTTATTCATTTTATGTTTCTGTTTCTTGCATAAAAACGGATTTCTTTGGAAAACTATGATTTACAA
>NC_083467.1:1090000-1092500 GCF_030014155.1 Tachysurus vachellii
ATTAGTCTAATCTGCTCGCAAACTTACCTTCGTGGCTCACGGGTTTCTTTCTGCACAGAAGCATTACAGCTATTGATTTTTAACAAAACAGACCTACTCAAATGTACTCAAACCTAACTAATGTCACTCGTTAGTGTCCAAAAAACAGTGTTTTACATGCACAGTGCCAAGAGAGGCATTGTCTATAAGTAGGCTGACTTAAAGTCAGTAAAATAATAACAAAAACAATCATTTAATAGTGGTATCCAAAACATTCAATTTACTTCAAATATTATATTATAAAAAAATATTTTAAAACGTCAATGAACATGTATAATAAGCAGTAATAAATAGATATTTAAAATACATCAATAACACAGATAAACATAGATAAAATCATAGTTAAAGGAATAGTTCACCCAAAAAATAAAATTAATAAAGTTCAAATTATCGTTTCACTACGTTATACGGCATGTTTACGTATAATAACGAGGCAAAAAGTCAGCCAGCTTGCTTAAAGTGATGAGCATGACGGTTGAACATAACGGTTTGCCTTGACATTGTAAGATACAATCCTCTCTTATCTGCAGTGCACAGGGTTTAGTCCGCATTGCAGTGGATTGTCTTGCGCTAAATTCCTGTCCTCAGACGAGCACCAGAACTAGCGGGGGTCAAGATTTTTTTTTCTCTGAGCCCAGTGTTTTGAAGACATTTACCTCAGAAGACGTGTTGATTCGTTGCGACTCTTCTTGAGGAGAAATATGCCGTGAAGCTCTCCTGTGGAGTGAGGAAGAGGTGGACAGTTGAAGTGTCCACGTGGGGACTGACCAATAGCATCGATATGTGAAAAAATATGAAAATTACCAAATTTGGACATACGAGGTTTCCGCCCGACAGCGACGATGTGTAAGATTTATCAATGTCCCACGTGATCAGCGTTTGTTTCCTCATACTTACTGATGCTTCTTATGCACAAATTTACAAATTTGCATATGATAACTATGCTTTAGATGGTGTAGAGGATCTGAGACAAACAGGCTGACATTAATATTTTTCCTTTAGTAAATTAGTATTTCTGTAGAAATAACTCAATACTGACTAATAAACACGTCGATAAATGTGGAGTTAAGAGAGTTGTGTAATCACTGATATTGTGAAGCTACCGAAATGGTATTTATTTATTTATTTATTTATTTATTTATTTATTTGTTATTTTATTTATATATGTCTATGATTTAATTATGTCTATGATTTATTTATTTGTTTGTTTGTTTGTTTGTTTGTTTATGTTTATAATTTATTTATTTATTTATATTATTAGTGGTAGCTCACTAAAGACATTTGACTACTGGAAGGTTGTGAGTTTAAATCCCACAGCCACCAAACATAAGGTCCTTGAACAAGGCCCTGAACCCTCAACTGCTCAGGTGTATAAAGTACATCAATTTAAGTCACTCTGGATAACAGAACCTGGAAAATGCTATAAAAAATAGCAGTGCTTAGCGGCAGCGATGGGGAAATCATCAGGAGGGAGGAACTGCACTATCTGGCAAGTCTTTTTTTGTCTTTTGACTAAACAAAGTTCGAACATGTTTAGATTTAAAGGTGGGGTCTCCGTTGTTTGAGAAATGCTTCAGAAAACTGCGTTGGGCCACACAAACAAAACAAAAACAAAACTAAACTAAGCTAAACTAAACTAAGCTAAGGGGTGTGTCTTGTCAATATGGGCGGAGAGAGTGTTCAGTGCGCATGTGTGACATTAGCAGAAAGCGGTTTTAACATTTACATGGAGGATAAAAACAAAGAAAGAAAGAGAAGAAAGACTTACGATAAGGTAAGAAGTAGGACGTGTTAATATAGGATCAGCTTTCCAGTGCTGGAGAGAACTGAAGGAGCAGGAAGTTGGTCACATATTCACAGATTGGAGTTTCCTGAGTCAATAACTCCTGAGCTAAACGCTGTTACTACACAAATAACACCTCTTTTCTATCGTAGTAATGTAGAGACGCAGCTACAACCGTGTTTTGTGTAGTAACAGTGTTTAGCTCAGGAGTTATTGACTCGGGAAACTCCAATCTGTGAATATGTGACCAACTTTACTTAAGACGCCGAGGCGCTTTTTTCCTTCTCGATAGGTGAGTAACGTTGGTTTTGTTTTGTTACACAGAACTAATATATGTCTTTGTCCTTTACATGATTATGCTTGTGTGTCATTTTTGCTTGTTTGTTTATCTACAATCGTATTGTTCTTCACTTCAGCTATGATAAAGACACATTTCTTTCCGTTAGTTGCCTGGGTTACGTATGTATGTGTGGGTGGAGCTATTGATACAGGGGTGGGACCCGTTTGGGTTAGGGGCGTGTTTGTTTTGGTGATTTCAAATGTCAACATTGGCTTTCAAACAACAGAGACCTCACCTTTAAGTTTATTTTAATTGATTTCAAAAATTATGATGTGCCATCTGACATCATCAAACTGTTCTGCCCTGTTCCTGTCGTTTGGGGATTTTTCTTCACAGCT
>NC_083467.1:1100000-1120000 GCF_030014155.1 Tachysurus vachellii
AGGTCTAATACTAAACTGTTCTAACACTTTGTAATCCCAGCTAATTGAGGAAAACGTGTTGATTCTTTCTTTTTTCTGCTCTCTATTCAGGCCAGCTATTTCCAGCAGTCATGAGCAGTCACAGCGCCCAATGTACCCAATGTAGGTAGAGAGATTACATCATCTCACTGTGGATTTCTGGGCTTTAACACATATTTAGACCAGTGGAGCTTTTATTTGCTGCAGCTTTCACATTTGTGGGAGAAAAATAGGAAGCCAGAATGATCAAGGTTACCATGACAACTTTGCCACAAATAGAGTTACACATTGTTGTTTGTAGTGAAAAAAGAGTAGAACGTCTCTTAGAACCAAACAAACAAACAACAAAACAAACAAACAAACAAACAAACAAATATACAAACACCAAACAAACAAACAACAACCAAACAAACAACCAACAAAACATACAAACAAGCAACCAAAAAAAACAAATAAACAAACAAACATACAACCAAACTAACAGCAACCACATTAACAAACAACCAAACATAAAAAACAAACAATGACAAACAAACAAACAACAAATATACAAACAAGCAACCAAAAAACAAATAAACAAACAAACATACAAACAAATAAACAAACAAACATACAACCAAACTAACAGCAACCACATAAACAAACAAATAAATAAACAACCAAATATACAAACACCAAACAAACAAACAACCAAACAACCAACAAAACATACAAACAAGCCACCAAAAAACAAATAAACAAACAAACATACAAACAAATACACAAACAAACATACAACCAAACTAACAGCAACCACATAAACAAACAACCAAACATAAAAAACAAACAACAAACAAACAAATAAACAAACAAATATACAAACATCAAACAAACAAACAAACAACAAAACATACAGACAAGCAACCAAAAAAACAAATAAACAAACAAACATACAAACAAATAAACAAACAAACATACAACCAAACTAACAGCAACTACATAAACAAACAACCAAACATAAAAAACAAACAACAAACAAACAAATAAACAAACAACCAAATATACAAACACCAAACAAACAAACAACCAGCAAAACATACAAACAAGCAAACAAAAAACAAATAAATAAACAAGCATACAAACAACCAAACATAAAAAACAAACAACAAACAAACTACCAAACAAACATTGTTATTATACCTAGTATTCCAGAGACAGGCTTTAAATCAGAGTTTAGAAATGTAACCAACAAAAATGTAAATACATCTAGAAGATTTAAAAGCGATATTCGTTAGTAATCAACTCAATCTTATCCGTCAAGTTCGACATGAATATGTTCAGCGATTACGTTCAAAGCAACATTAATCAGATTCTTTAAAATGTTCTGCTGTAGTCGTGATTATGGACACGAACTGGACCTAAAACTCTGTTCTTACATTCAAAAGTTCTAGAAATCTGGTTTGTCGTCCTGTTTGGACACAGGGGAGCTGAAACTGGGGCAGGAGAAAGAGCAGTATGAATGGAGCGTTGTTCATAATTACATTTAAATGAGAAGCGTAACATGTTGTTTTGTAGTGCAGGATAAATCTAAATTTCCCCTAGTTATCTTTATTATTGCAGTATGTGACCTGGTCTTCTGAATGTCATGGAAGACCAAACAAACCAGTGAATGAAACTAAACCAATTAATCCTTAGATCATAGCTATAATGTTTTCTTTAAAATATATATTATTATTATATTATTGAAGTTTTTTTTTCAAGAGATCATTATTATGTGCTTTTATTGGGACATGCACTGATTTGTTTTGTAATTACTGAAGCTGATCTAATTAAACCTCACCGCTCTCAAGCTGCATCCTCAGATACCAGATAGTCAATAGATGGGGAAAAAATGCTGTTGATGATGTCATGGTCACAGAGACAGGTTTCTGTGCCCACTGCAAACTCAAGAGTCCTGCTGAAGGCTGATAAAAAGTGGAACCTGATTTGCTCTTCTGCTCTCTAGCCAAGCTGCCTCAAAATGTTTGTTTTCTTGTTCATTCATTTTCTACCGCTTAAGGCAGGATACACCCTGGACGGAGTGCCAACCCATCACAGGGCACACACACACACACACACACACACACACACTCTCATTCACTCACGCACTCACACACTACGGACAATTTTCCAGAGATGCCAATCAACCTACCATGCATGTCTTTGGACCGGGGGAGGAAACCGGAGTACCCGGAGGAAACCCCCGAGGCACGGGGAGAACATGCAAACTCCACACACACAAGGTGGAGGCGGGAATTGAACCCCCAACCCTGGAGGTGTGAGGCGAACGTGCTAACCAATAAGCCACTGCCCAGTCCTCCCCCCCTTTTTGTGTTGTGAATTTTAATTGAGTTTCTTTTATCAGAAACCAATATGGCTGTACTCCTTTGACCGCTATCATCATCAAAGTGTTTCCAGCCCAGAAACTTGATGCTTCTGTGGATGTGTTTGTGTGAAAATCTTAGCAGTTCACGAAATACTGAGATCACCCAAACTGATACCAAAATCCATACTATTGAGTCACTAACACTACGTTTTTGTCCCCATTTCTATACACAGCACTGCTGTTACATGATTAGCTAATTGGATAATTGCATGATCAATCAGGTATACACGTGTTCCCAGTGTCTCAGTAAGTGATAAATCTCAGTGATTATATCAGAGTATTTAGCATTAAACACATCACATGTATTCTTGCATGTTGTTGCTATGGGAACGAACCTTTGATTTCACAGATGATGAATCTGGACTTCATAAGAAGGGAATAAAGCTTTTTGAAGGCGGTTGATTTTTGGTATGATCGACTCTTCTACTGTACATACACATATTGCTATTATCAATCAATCAATCAATCAATCATATTTTATTTATAGAGCACCTTACAACAGCCAAAAGGAGCACAAGGTGCTTTCCAGTGAAACAACAATAGAAAATAAAATCAATAAGAACACAATGAACATAAATTAGCAGTTGAAACAGGGTCTACATGTTAAAAGCTTGTATGAATAAATGAGTTTTCAACTGCGATTTAAAAACACTCAGCACAGTGATGGATCGTAAGTGTGCTGGAAGTGTGTTCCACAGCTTTGGTCCCTTGATGGCAAATGACCGGCCTCCAAACCTCTCATATTTGTATTTGGGAGTGACCAGAGAGGTCCAGAGGAGCGGAGAGATCTGGCTGGTTGGTAGACCTTTATTAATTCTGTGAGGTAGGCCGTGGCCAGACCATTGATGGCCTTAAACACAAAGAGAAGGACCTTATACTCCACCCTAAACCGCACCGGAAGCCAGTGAAGCGAGTGGAGGACAGGGGTGATGTGTGAGCGTTTGGAGGTGTTGGAGAGAAGACGTGCTGCCACGTTTTGTACCATTTGAAGCCGATTGAGAAGTGATTGGTTAAGTCCAGTGTAGAGAGCATTACAGTAGTCAATCCTTGAGCTGATGAAGGCATGTAGAGCTTTTTCATTTTTATATGAATTATAATTTATACTATTATATCAGCTCAGAGTCAAAAGCATCAGAACAAAAAGCCTGAAACGATGGACGGAAACGTTGCTGAGCCGAAGTCATCTATTGTAAATCAATCGAACCAGCAACTGTCCATTTGAAGTTAGATTTCTAATACATTTACAATTTACATAAAATAAACCTACAGCATGAAAAGGCCAAATGTAACCTGGAGCCTTCAGGCTAAAAAAAAGACCTTTACCTAAAAACATTGGTTTGAAGTACACTTAAGTGACAGATGAAGATAAATCACTAAAGCAGACACAAAAGTCGTTTGCATTCACCTTCTAACATAAAATAAAATAAAACTAGATTTGTAAAGTTCGTCGTGATGCTTTGATGAGGCAAGTATTCACAAAGGCCGGTGCTTTTTGGAGGCGAGTGGACATAAGGGACAGTGTTACTTTTGGAGGCAAGCGGACAGAAAGATAGGGTGCCAAAACATTTGGAGGCAAGTGGAGACGAGCACGTGACGTCATCAGAATACCCGTGAAGAAGTTCCCCTCATTGTTCTGAGTGTTTTGATATGTCACATGTTCATGTTGTAAAAAGTTTTTTGATTTTGCATATATTGGGGGCGGGGCTGCGGGACAATTGAAAGTCCAGTAGGTACACCAATTTAAAAGTTTGTTCAGAGTATCACCCTAAAGGAGTTGGCCGAGTTTGGTGTAGATAGTTTGAAATCTTGCCGAGTTATAAACCTCCAAAGTTTATAATGGGAGTCTATGAGAAAAAAGGCCACTTTGAGATCCGTTACCGGAAGTACCGGTACTCGGATCGCTTAGAAAAGTAATAGCAACAAATTTCAGACCAGGATCTACAAAATATCCGAATTTGGTGCATGTGGCTTCAAAGCCCTTGGCCACATTAAATTTTATATTTTTTTTGTCTAAGCTGAAATAGGAAAACAGAATGTTGGCTTCTACAAAGCGACATAATAAAAACAAGTTACTTTTAATGGAGATCTTTTCAGCCCCTTGTCAACTACTCTGGGGTTCTTGCCAGACGACGTGACCACTGGTCATAATTCGTATGTTCATCTCCAGCTTTGCCTATAAAAGCATCTCTCTTTGTCATCTTCCTAGACACCTTGCTGCTCAGAGACATTTCTGTGTCAGTTTAAAGTCCCTGTCAGACCTGTGCATTAGAAGAAGCTGACCGAGTCAGTAATAGACACTTCCAGGAGTCTGACACGGACATTTATTCCACACACTGAAACAAAATCTCTCAAGACACAAAGGAAGCATGTCCATTCTCTCACTGTGTCTCTGGGGGAAAATGATAAGCGTGTTTTTTTTCTTGGTCTGGTGAAGAATGTCTTGGAAGGTTTGGGTGATGAGAAAGTCTTTCTTCTTCTCATCTGTGGTTTGGTACTGTTTTTATTTTTGCCTCTTTTTAGACACTGAACCTGAATCTTTGCATTAATTCTGTGAAATATCAGGCTTTTCTTTCTGAAAAGTTTACAGCTAAAAAAAATCCAAAAAAAAGTATAAACTGAGGCACTTGTTTTTACTCACACATATAATTGGGGATTTTATGACACATTCTGTAAGAAGATGTTTTAGGTATCAGAGCTTTGTAACAGTCAGTAGGTTTTTGACAGGAAGTCAGACAGAAAGTTCCTCTGTATCATGCTTTGTTTAAGAGAGAGAGAGAGAGAGAGAGAGAGAGAGAGAGAGAGAGAGAATTAGTGTTGGGTCTGTGTTGAACTCGGAAATTGCACTACAATGTCAGGAGCTCTTGAGGAACTAAAATAAATTGATATAGAAAGGGGGGGGCACGGTGGCTTAGTGGTTAGCACGTTCTCCTCACACCTCCATGGTTGGGGGTTCGATTCCCACCTCCACCTTGTGTGTGTGGAGTTTGCATGTTCTCCCCGTGCCTCGGGGGTTTCCTCCGGGTACTCCGGTTTCCTCCCCCGGTCCAAAGACATGCATGGTAGGTTGATTGGCATCTCTAGAAAATTGTCCGTAGTGTGTGATTGTGTGAGTGAATGAGAGTGTGTGTGTGTGTGCCCTGCGATGGGTTGGCACTCCGTCCAGGGTGTATCCTGCCTTGATGCCCAATGACACCTGAGATAGTCACAGGCTCCCCGTGACCCGAGGTAGTTCGGATAAGCGGTAGAAGATGAATGAGTGCGTGAGATATAGAAAAGGGCCCAAAGAAAGTGTCACCTAAATGAGGATGAGGTTCACTTCTGGTTCCTCTCAAGGTTTCTTCCTCATATCATCTCAGGGAGGTTTACCTCACCACCGTCACCTCAGGCTTGATCCATAGTGATAGATGTTAGAGATAAATAATAACTTAATTTTAAACTTTACAATTTTTATTCTGTTTCTATATTTCTGTAAAGCCGCTTTGTGAATTGTTAAAAGCGCTAAACGAACACATCGAATTAAATCAAATCTTTAGATACTTTTCATCTGAAAATTATCGCTAAGACAAAAAATATAAAGATGTCGCATGATACGAATGAACGAGTCGATATTATCTGTAGACTTTGCTAGTGTAATGTCTTTATATTAAGTAATGTAATGTGATTATATTATCCTTCATAATATTATTTCATCACTTTACATGAGGGAACAAACAAAAGGTCCTGGCTCTTTATAAGTACCTAGAATTATGAAGAATACAGCAGGGACAACAGAGCAAGAGAACATCCTTTCATTCACTGTTTTAAGCTAAAAACCTATTAATTTAGTAAAGCTTTAGAAAAAAACTTTTTTTTCCACCATATGTTCCATGCCAACAAAGGTTATGGTCAAGGAAATAAATACTGGTGATAAAATGGTGATAAATGACAGATGCAGAAAGTACATGTGATGTGAACGAACATTTTTTTCTTTTTGAAAAACATTTGAGGACGTTTCTTTGTGACATGGTGCATGATCCTGCTAGAAGACACTATTAGAAGGTGGTAGATTGTGGTCATGAAGGTTTGCACATGATCATCAACAATACAAATATATTGCAGCATTCAAGCAATGATTGATTTGATTGGTATTAATGAGCCAAGAAACGATTCCCCAAACTATTACACCAGCTCCACCAGCATAGACTGTTCACACAAGGCAGGTCGGGGTCATAGATCCATGCTGTTGGTGCCAAGTTCTGACTCTACCATCTGTGTGTTTCAGCAGAAATCCAGCTACAATTTATAGTCTTCAACTGTCCACTATTAAACTAATAAAACATGATTTTATTCTAAAAGTAACAGATAGAATTTTACCTACAGTTGAGTGATATGTGGTGATACGGGCAGCTCTTTAATTAGATCGTTAATTAATTAAATCAGTTTAATCAATCCTGATGTTACAGAACATGTGTATATATATATATATATATATATATATATATATATATATATATATATATATATATATCATATATATCGTCGCTGTCAGACGGAATCCTCGTATCTCCAAAACCGTTATTCTTCAGGAAATTAAAAAAACGCCGTACCTTATCTGCAGTACACAGGGTTTAGTCCGCGTTGCAGTGGATTGTCTTGCGCTAAATTCCTGTCCTCAGACGAGCACCAGAACTAGCGGGGGTCAAGATTTTTTTTTCTTTGAGCCCAGTGTTTTGAAGACATTTACCTCAGAAGACGTGTTGATTCGTTGCGACTCTTCTTGAGGAGAAATATGCCGTGAAGCTCTCACACGGAGTGAGGAAGAGGTGGACAGTTGAAGTGTCCAATGGAGTTATGAGATTTGCGCTCAAGCTATTTTCAAGACTTTAGATTGGTTAATAACTTGTAAAAATAACAGACCCACGTGGGGACTGACCAATAGCATCGATATGTGAAAAAATATGAAATTGACCAAATTTGGACATACGAGGTTTCCGCCCGACAGCGACGATATTAAGGTGTAATAGTTCATCACTCCTGAACTGATTCACTATCTCTTAACGTCCTTCAAAAATTCCCATCAGTCTCTTTCTCCTGTCCTCTGGTTCCTGCACAGTGCTTCACATACACTGGACTTCAGAACTTTGTATATTGTATAAGTAAAACCCTACAAATACGTCAATACATAAGGGATTAGAAACATTTTTGGGTGTAGGTCTTATTGGATGTCTGGATATTTTTCAAGTTCTCAGCAGTAACTTAAACCCACACTGCTTATACAGAATATAGACATCTCAAAAATATTGGCACCTGTCAAAAAAACTGATAAAATTTACAAAACATAATGTGAACTTTCCTTTTTGACGTGACATTGACGTGACATACGGCTAAGTACGGTGACCCTAGAATTCCTTCTCTGCATTTAACCCATCCAAAGTGCACACACACAGCAGTGAACACACACACACACACACCGTGAACACACACCCGGAGCAGTGGGTTTTCTGACAAACATTTAAAAAAAAAATAAAAGTAATGAACCTTGAAATGCCTCCAAATGTTACCTCCTGTGCTCAAAAACATTTTTTTAAATAATGGATTTTTTTAACAACATGTCAAAATTATTGACAACCCTAAAATTTGAAAAGAATTTGAAAAAAAATGACTATGGATGGGTTTAGCCAGAGGTAGTTTAATAAAGATGGTGTGCTCTCAGAAATAAAGCACAAAGCTATATTTGTGCTTGTTATTGGTGTGAGACCTCTGAGCGTGCACCATTTGTACCTGTTGCCCAGTGTTGTTATTGTGTGTTAGTGTCTCCATGGGGGCTTCACCAAATGATTAAATATTTTTGAAAGCAGGGTTTTTGGCAGGAAGGAGACCGACTGTGTTCTGATTTCATTCGAGGCCCTTGGTTTGTCCTCATGGGTGGTAACAATTATTAGGTTGGATGTCTTACTCACAAAGTGTGTGTGCGTGTGTGTGTCTGTGTACAGTGTATGATTAAATTACAGGCACAGTGTCTCAGGAGGGTGCATGGTGTCTTAGTGGTTAGCACGTTCGCCTCACACCTCCAGGGTTGGGGGTTCGATTCCCGCCTCCACCTTGTGTGTGTGGAGTTTGCATGTTCTCCCTGTGCCTCGGGGGTTTCCTCCGGGTACTCCGGCTTCCTCCCCCGGTCCAAAGACATGCATGGTAGGTTGATTGGCATCTCTGGAAAATTGTCCGTAGTGTGTGATTGTGTGAGTGAATACGAGTGTGTGTGTGCCCTGCGATGGGTTGGCACTCCGTCCAGGGTGTATCCTGCCTTGATGCCTGATGACGCCTGAGATAGACACAGGCTCCCCGTGACCCGAGGTAGTTCGGATAAGCGGTAGAAGATGAGTGAGTGTCTCAGGAACAAGTTTCTGAGTATATAAAGTATAAAGTATGCATATATGTAAAAATCCTACTAGGTTACAACACACGGGAGACACAATATTAAAAAAAATCATGTCTTAAATCAAAAATCTGACATAAATTATTCACTAAAAGGGTGACATTTAATAGAATACAAAAAGACCACCTTGCAGCATTTCATTCACAACACAAACAGTAATGAGCAACAACTACGACAAAAACGGTTGCTTTATTGGCTTTACAAGCTTTACAAACGCACCATGACATGTACTTGTAAATTAATTTAAAATGTATACAGGAAATAATCTGTAATCACATAGCCAGCATTTAGAACATGCTTTAACACAAAAGATCCAAGCAATTCTAAAGTATATGCCGCATAACCAAGAGTTTTGGCATGTGCAAAAAATAAATAAATAAATAAATATTTAACACTATTTAGTCAGTGAGTAGCAGGTGACAGGTTGCCACCTCACAGCTCCACGGTTTTATCCTGAACTCATGTAAGAGAGTTTCTGTGCATGTGGACCGGCTACTTTAAATGATGCTACATGTGTGAGAGTGTGTGAGCATGTGTGAGAGTGTGTGAGTGTGTGTGTACATGATGTCCTGTGATGGAATGGATCTAGATCCATGGTCACCCTGACCATGATAAAGGGCTTACTGAAGATGAATGAATGAATGAAAGAATGAATGAAGGATTCAGCCCATGGCTGTCCTTAGCCCTTGTGTAATCATTTAAAGCAGATATAGCGATTGTCTGTTGTTCAACTAAACCGAAAATACTATGGGTGTTTTTTTTATTTGTTAATACAATTAAAGTGGCATAAAAAGTTACACTTAGCCTCCTGCACTTAGCCTTCCATAACTCCTGGGTGACCTGTACTGGTTTAGCCAGGCTTCCAAAAAGAATCCAATTTAGACTGATTTTTGAGATACAGACCCTGTATCCTGTTCTAGAAGTAACTACAGTATATGGTGGCCAGAAGATGAGGTTCACACTTCTAAATGTAACTAGAAGGATGATCTGAAAGTTCTTGGAGGAGGTGAAAAAGGGCTCCTATTAAAGACCTTCTTGCAGGGGAAGATTAAAAGCTGACGCTTGAATGAATGTAGCAGCAAAGGCATTAGGGTCATAATGTAGGATTGTCCTTAGTGACTCTGACCAATTATCAGTTTATTAAAATCCCTAAAGGGCACTGCTGATGAAGTATACTTCATACTGTATGGTCTGAAGACTTCTCTGACTCAGAAAGAGAAGCAGCTTTCCCCGTTCTGTGATCCATGTGTTAGATGGCGTCACGTGGGTAAGGTCTAATGAAGTGGTCGAGCCTGTGTGAAGTCCCATGCAGAAACTTTGTCTCACTACAAGAAAAAGAATCAGATGGGATTTCTTTTAAGGAAGTTAACTAACAAGATGGTACTGTAGCAGTTCAGATATGGTCCTTCTCCCAAAAGAGAAGTAGATCAGAGTTTGTCTTAAAAGACTGTAAAGTCTGTCCCTTATTTCTTCTGCTTCTTAGTAATCTCAAGTGTACCATAATGATTGTGAAGTATCTTGATCCTTAAGGTGTCCTTCCTTGTGGTATAACATCCTCTCATTAGATGAAATGTTTCAATATTATGCCAGAGTTCAGATATTGTTATCTTACAAAGTCTCTTCATCATCTTCAGGACCACTACTGGGAAGTGCAGGCAGTGACTCTTTCAGCAGAATGTCATCCACTTGCTTTGCACTGTCCTCTGACTCCTCAGGAATCGATGGTGGTAGGCTGTCGGCGTCCGAGTTGTTAAGCACATAGCCTGGCAGCGCCATGTGGGCACTGATGGACGGTGCTCCGGTGCTGCGGTACACGCGACTGGAGAAGAGCGTGGTAGAGCGTGTACCAGGTGCCCCTGTGGCCAGGTGTGATTGGCTGCCAGTGCTGTTGTTGAGGCCTGTTTGCACTGAGCCATAACGGTAAGTGCCACATACTACTGGACCCTTCCAGTCGAAGGCCAGTTTCCAGCGTGTCCAGGTTTTTTTTATTTCTGTCTGGACCTGAGGGAGAAAGATGGAGAAACAGATGTTATGTTACATTTACACTCTTGACATTTTTGGACATTTTCTTGAGATTTGGACAGCAGGCTTGAATTGGGTTTAAACTCACCTCTCCATTACAATAACAGTAGATTATGGACACGAAGAAACCCTAAAGGAGAAAAAGAATAAAAGAGAACTAAAATAAAGACAAGGGGTGCACGGTGGCTTAGTAGTTAGCACGTTCACCTCACACCTCCAGGGTTGGGGGTTCGATTCCCGCCTCCTCCTTGTGTGTGTGGAGTTTGCATGTTCTCCCCGTGCCTCGGGGGTTTCCTCCGGGTACTCCGGTTTCCTCCCCCGGTCCAAAGACATGCATGGTAGGTTGATTGGCATCTCTGGAAAATTGTCCTTAGTGTGTGATTGCGTGAGTGAATGAGAGTGTGTGTGTGTGCCTGCGATGGGTTGGCACTCCGTCCAGTGTGTATCCTGCCTTGATGCCCGATGACGCCTGAGATAGGCACAGGCTCCCCGTGACCCGATGTAGTTCGGATAAGCGGTAGAAGATGAATGAATGAATGAATGAATGAATAAAATAAAGACACATCCTTAATTCTAATACTTTCACCTTTGTACTTCAGACCATGAGGTTATGAGGTTCAATTAGCTTGAAGACAGAAATGTATTATAAATATAAAGAAGATAATAATTATGGATAGATACAGTAGAGTTATTGGGTCTTCAGATTAGATTGGATGTTCAGATTATCTTTTGAGAGTGATCCTGGTGAAAGAGAAAGTTCATGTCATTTGTGTGAAGTACAAAGCTGAATGTTAATTATTCTAGCACTGACACCGCTGGCTATTGTTTAGACAAACGTGATATTTTATTACATTAATTAATTTTAACATTAATTTTATTATCAGCTTAGCATGGAATTGTGCATGGAATCTGTGCAGCTTGAGGCTTTAGAGTGACATTTTTTTCTGTTGTAGCCTCAAACATATTTTTATTTGTCAAAGATAAAGTAATTCAGTCTGTTGTATTTTTATTTGTATGCGTTTACATTCATTCACTCATCTTCTACCGCTTATCCGAACTACCTCGGGTCACGGGGAGCCTGTGCCTATCTCAGGCGTCATCGGGCATCAAGGCAGGATACACCCTGGACGGAGTGCCAACCCATCGCAGGGCACACACACACACACTCTCATTCACTCACACAATCACACACTACAGACAATTTTCCAGAGATGCCAATCAACCTACCATGCATGTCTTTGGACCGGGGGAGGAAACCGGAGTACCCGGAGGAAACCCCCGAGGCACGGGGAGAACATGCAAACTCCACACACACAAGGTGGAGGCGGGAATCGAACCCCCAACCCTGGAGGTGTGAGGTGAACGTGCTAACCACTAAGCCACCGTGACCCCCCTGCATTTACATTTAGAAGTGAAATAAATGTAGAAATACTGAACATCCACAAAATAGGGTTATAATAAATAAGGCTGCACTTCAATCCCTGAATAGAGAAGGGAACTCAGGAGGTAATGTACAGTTCTGAACCCATCTTTGAAACTGCTCTGGCAAGTAGATTTCCTTTCCCCCAAATGAATATCCTGACATTTAAGGCTTTGATTTCTCTAAAATGGCAAAAAATAGGCAGTTGCCACTTGTATTGTTTGTGAGCTCAGAGTTCATTACAAACTTTATAAGGTATAAAGTTCCTTTTTTGCATGCAGAACTTTCTGTCATTAAACAGCTGAATTTTTTGAGGGCACATGCCAGCTCTTCCTGAATTAGCATATGAGAGCTGTTAACAGAAAAAAAAACCCTTACTAAACACTGTGAGTCAGACCCAGAGAGACCAATATGTGTGTATTGGCTAGTTGTATACTGAGGGGATTAAATTAACATCATCCAGAAAGTGGATATTTGGCATGGTCAGTTTCCACTGCTTCATTCCTATGATTCTCTTGAGGACTCGCTCCAGCGACTAGGTATTATTTTGGTAACATCTTACATTAAAGTTCACTAAAGTGAAATATTTTAAACCTAATAATTAGCTTGAACATACCATGAATGATTTTTCTCGATTTAAAAAAATAAAAATACAGCAAATATGACAAGTAATTAATTCCTCTCTCACTCACTCACTCATCTTCTACCACTTATCTGAACTACCTCGGGTCACGGGGAGCCTGTGCCTATCTCAGGCGTCATCGGGCATCAAGGCAGGATACACCCTGGACGGAGTGCCAACCCATCACAGGGCACACACACACACACACACTCTCATTCACTCACACAATCACACACTACGGACAATTTTCCGGAGATGCCAATCAACCTACCATGCATGTCTTTGGACCGGGGGAGGAAACCGGAGTACCCGGAGGAAACCCCCGAGGCACGGGGAGAACATGCAAACTCCACACACACGAGGCAGAGGCGGGAATCGAACCCCCAACCCTGGAGGTGTGAGGTGAACGTGCTAAACACTAAGCCACCGTGACCCCCATAATTAATCATGGATTAACAAATAAACATTCAACACTTAGAGTAAATTATATTAGTATTTAATCATTTGTTTCTTTGTTAATATTACTGTCACTTTTTATTAATGTTAATTCCTGCAGTAAATAATGTTAGCTAAGGACATGGTGATGTAAAGCTTTAGAGATATATTATTGTTTGGTGGTATTGGAAATCTGGGGGAGGTACAAAGATAGAAAAATAACTGAATATATATATATATATATATATACAGTTGAGGCCAAAATTATTAGCCCCCTTATGAAATTAGACAAAACTCTTGATTTCTCCATGGAAATGACCATTAACAACAAGTGTTTTATAGTGTGTTTGTTTCCAAAATAACAAAGACAAAATCTCCACTAAGTTTGATTAGGATATTTAATTGAAATAGTGAGTTGAAACAAGAAAGGGCAAAAATGAAACGTCCAAAATTATTAGCCCCCGGTCATTAATAGTCAATAGTGAACCCTTTCTGAGCCACAACTGACAACAACCTCTTAGAGTAGTTCTTTACTAGGTTGGCACAGGTTTCCTGAGGGATTTTAGCCCATTCTTCCATTGCAAATTGCTCCAGCTGGTCCAAATTACGTGGTTTCCGAGCATGGACATTCACTTTGAGCACTCGCCACAGATTCTCAATAGGATTGAGGTCTGGGCTCTGTGCGGGCCACTCCAGGACCTTTGTTTTGGTATCCTTCAGGAACTGTTGGACCAATTTCGATGTATGCTTTGGGTCATTGTCTTGTTGGAAGACCCAGCGACGACCTAAGGCTAGACTACGAGCAGATTTCTGCATATTATCCCTCAAAATGTCAACATAATTTTCTTTTTTCATGATGCCATGCACCCGAACAAGGCTCCCTGTGCCTAAAGCTGCAAAACAGCCCCACAGCATGATGCTCCCACCACCATGTTTAACTGTGGGAACTGTGTTCTTAGGGTTGAAGGCCTCACCCTTTCTTCGCCAAACATAAGCAACATCCATGTGCCCAAACAGTTCCAGTTTAGTCTCATCAGACCAAAGCACAGACTCCCAAAACTCATCTTTACCTTTCAAATGTTCACGGGCAAACCTCAGTCTAGCTGTGATGTGCCGCTGTTTGAGTAAAGGGGTTCTTCTGGGACGATGGCCCTGAAGCCCACCACGATGAAGAGCCCTCACAACTGTGTTCCTTGAAACATCAACTCCAGAAGAGGCCAGGTCAGCAACAATCATCTTGGCAGATGTCTGGGGCATCTTGCTGATATCTCTGACTATTTTCCTCTCCAGGGTTCTTGAAATCTTGCGCTTACGACCACGCCCAGGTTTGTTTCTTACAGAATTTGTCTCCTTGTACTTGGCAATGATGCAACGTACGGCGGTTCTAGACACTGTGAAAAGCTTGGAAATGGCAGTATAGCCTTCCCCCTTATCATGAGCCTCCACTATCTTCTTTCTGAGCTCAAGACTGATTTCCTTTGTCTTTGGCATGGTGAGTAAAAGTAGTCTCTCCCAATAATGTGTTCAAGTGCCCTGTTCCTTGGAGTCCTTTAATGCTGATTGAATGCCCAGGTGTTGTTAGGAAGCCAATTGACTGCACAGGTGTGGTTTGAAAGCTGATTGATTAATTAGGTGTGTTTTGAAAGCTGATTGATTAATTGGGTGTGTTTTGAAAGCAAATATTCACAAGGGGCTAATATTTTTGACCACCCCATTTTCACTATATTTGATTATAAAGCAAGCCTAAAAATGTATTTTATATTCCAAAATGTACCAAAAGCTACTAAATAGCACTGGCGAATGTTTGATTATATCAAGTTTTATCAATGCTGCAAACATTGGAAAGATCTTTAGGAAAATGTTCCAAAATTCCTGGGGGGCTAATAATTTTGGCCTCAACTGTATATATATATATATATGAAAGGTCTGATATGAGCTTACAGTAGGTTGTGTGTGGGACTTTCTGTGGACTGCCTGTGGCTTTAATTTGTGTACGTTTGTACTGACTGGAGATCTATATGAGCTCCGGTAACAAATTCTTCCAATAAAGTTTGTATTCAAAGTCAGATTTGAAGAACTTGAACCACCATAAGGTTACGTTTTTGGGATACGTTTCTGTCAAAACACAAATCTCGCCTCCTGCAAACGAATAAGCCGAGTGCGTGAGGAGATAGAGAGATAAAAAGACGAGCTGCCAGAAAGTGCACGATGCCCAAACTGCACATAGGATTTTCTGGCTAAACTGCAGCTGTCATGCTGTACTTTACAGTCTCAGACAGGAGAGCGTGAGGTCTGTGCAATCAGGAGCACAAGCTTTGTCAAACCAGCAGGTGAATTGGAAGTCTCATGAATAAATTTACTAAATGCATTAAACTTGGATTTAATGCTGTCACAGAAGATATAGAATTTCACAAATAAATTCAACACTTCTGGCACTAGCATTGTTTAGCCTTATTGTGGAAACTACAGCTTTCAGGAATAACACATACACGGCATTAAGTGAACAAAGAAATTTGCATCACATTGTAATTGTACTTTGATTATGTGGTCAAAATTGTACTTCTGTGTTCTTGTACATAACAGAAGTAAACATTCTCCTATTCATATGAAACATAAGTAGACATTTCTATTTCCTCTCAAAAGCCTTTTGACAATTTCTTCACCAGCTGAATTTCAAACACGGAACAGCTGAGAGAAAAAAAAAAAAACAATCCTTTTTATCGTTCCTTATACATTTTTACATCATGGGCAAATCTCCATCTAGTGTCACGTCTTTCCAGAATAGTGAAGGTTATTATAACACTAACGTGGGCCTAAATCTGATACACTATATGATGCTCATTAAGCAGTGTGATGTGACGATCAGGTGACCACACGCTTCTGTGTATGTACATAGATGTGGAGTATCTTTTCCATATACAGTACTGAGATGAATTGTTACAGTCCCTGCATATAGATCTGATCAAGTATGCGAGCATTTAACTTATGATTATGTACCTGGAAGGAGTTGAAGAACAGCTCACAGTACATGCGCACTTCCCAGCCGACTCCTTTGAAGGTGTGCGGCATCCCCACAAACACGATGTAGTGTACACCGAAAACCAACACCAACACCAGAGTGGATTTAGCCAGCTTCCTGTTTACAGACACAAAGGGTGAGACGGGAGACGGGGAGTCATTATACTGATTGATATTAACGTGTGATTTCAGAACATGGACAAAAATACAGTGCACAAACTGGAACTCGTTGGTCTGACTTTAACTTTTCTTTCTTCTAAATAAATAATGAGATAACAAAGTAAAAGGTAGGGATTAATTAGCGAACACTGTACAGTACACAATGACACTTTATCCTGGTCAGAGATGCAGTGGATCTGTGACCAACCCAGAGACCAACCCAGTGGTATCCCATTGATGGAAAGCTTGAGGCCCAATTTAACATCTAATCCTCATACTGGTGTTGTTTTGGGATGTGGCACAAAGCTGAAGATTCTGGGACGAAATCCACATGGAAAAGGAGTAAAAGTTGTATATTTTTCTGTATTATCCGGATAGCTTAAAGCATAATTTTACAGTATTGGAATCGTTTCTGACTGACATTCAAGGGATCACAATGAAGACTATCATATGCGCAAAGACAAGAGACAATATTGAGCCCGAAAATCCTCAGATGATCTACCAACTACCCACCAACACACTCCCACAGACGACTCACCGAGCTTTGATAATGATCCCGCTTACATACAATATCTAAAACTTCAGCAATAACGGAGAAGCTGACAGTTATAAATAAGGGAATATAACTATTTAATCATAGTACCGTCTTTATATATTAATCAGACGTACATGCCATTTTAAAGCACATTAAAATGTAAACCGTACCCTCTCTCATAATTTTTGTAAACACGGGAGAGTGAACAGTGCCATCTGTCCAGACTGGCACCTGTGAAACACTGCATACTGCATATGGGACAGTGTCCAAAAGCACTGAATTAATAACTGTTATTAAGCATAACAAATTGCATGCCTTTGCAGTTTGCTCTTTCCCAGTCTGAAAGCTTATATGGACAAATGGACATTTAACACCAGAAAGCAAAAGGTAGTAATTATCATCACTTTATGTGCATGATCTGGATCCTCCATTTGCAATGATAGAGCAGTTAAACCTACTGCTTTGTAGATTTACTGGAGTTAAATCAGCAAACACGGCACCAAAGCGCAGAGAACGTCTGGTATCAGAACAAAACAGAACTCTGATGCTGTGATGAGATTTAAATGATATAAGCAACTTCATCTGTATTTCTCTTGCTGTTTCTCCCTTGACATCTTTAAACCAAAGATAATATTCCTGGAGCATACATTTAGGATCTCTGGTATAAAAGTCCAAACCAGTTGCAGGAAGCTCTTTACATATTTATAGCACTTAACCCCACTGGGGCTGTGCAGATGTTTCACTGAGTAAAACTGTTATTTCAGAACCAGTACTCCGTGATTTATATCAGTATTTATAAAATGCTGGAGGTAAAACCTGAGTACAAACCTGTACTGTTTTCTTGTGTCGTATCTGCCTGCGTTGGTCTCCCGGATCTTGGTTGCCAGAACTCGAACAATATTCACAAACAGGACAAAGTTTAGCTGAGAATGGGAGAATTAAAGAGAGAGAAAGAAAACAGAATGTGTGATAAATTGTTTACAAAATTGTACTTCAGATATTTAATTATCAGTTGATGAATCAGCTCAGTTCTGTAATGACTGCTCCGCTCTGTCAATGTGAGGTCAACTACATGATCCGCAGTCCAAAGAAATGGCAAAGAAACACATCTGATATTCAAAACAAAGCATACAACACCCCTCACCTCACCTCACCTCACCTCACCTCACCTCACCTCACTTTACTTCACCTCACCTCACCTCACCTCACTTTACTTCACCCCACCCCACCTCACCTCACCTCACCTCACTTCACTTCACTTCACTTCACTACACCTCACCTCACCTCACCTCACCTCACTTTACTTCACCTCACCTCACCTCACCTCACTTTACTTCACCTCACCTAACCTCACCTCACCTCACCTCACCTCACCTCACCTCACTTCACCTCACCTCACCTCACCTCACCTCACCTTACTTCACTTCACCTCACCTCACTTTACTTCACCTCACCTAACCTCACCTCACCTCATTTCACCTCACTTCACTGCACTTCACCTCACCTCACCCCACCTCACCTCACCTCACCTCACTTCACTTCACCTCACCTCACTTCACTTCACTTTACTTCACTTTACTTCACCTCACCTCACTTTACTTCACCTCACCTCACTTTACTTCACTTCACCTCACCTCACCTCACTTTACTTCACCTCACCTCACCTCACTTCACTGCACTTCACCTCACCACACCCCACCTCTCCACACCCCACCTCACCCCACACACAAACACACACCTTTTTCTTATTCCCAAACCCATTTTCTACTGTTTCAGTTCTTGTTACATTACAAAATACAGGTAATGTTAAATGCTAAGGCTAGAAACAGGATTTATAAGAGACCCTGAATCTGATCAGCTCTGGCTCAAGGACAATGCAGGACAAATTCATTAGGGTCTGACAGAAGCAGCGCTTACTGAACATTTCACAGACATAATCACAGTCTGAGAATCAAAGCCTGTCACTACAGGGTGCACCAGACGCCTATTTATGTCCGAGTCCGAGTGTTTTGTTTAGCATTAGGAATTAGTTTAATGGATTTTATGTTGCTGGTTGAGGAATTATTTGAAAACTGCTAATTGCTTGCTGAATGTCTGTCCACAGCTGGGGCCTGTACGTCAGATCTATAACAGGGTTATAATGGGCATCTGAAAAATCTGAAAAATAAAAAAAATATAATACAATAAAAATATAAAATATAATATATATAAAATATATAAATATATTTATATAAAAAAATATATATAATATAAAAATAAATTATATAAAATAAAATATAAAAAAAATATAAAATATAAAAAATACAAAGTGCAAAATGACGAATATTTTCTTCTTCTTCAAAAAAAATTTTTTTTTCTTTCCTTTTTCTTTCCATTTGTTTTCTGACCCATAGTAGTGACTATGGAGTGAACGTGAAAGGTAGGAAGAACAGTAAATACAGTGCCATTGACACAGATATATAATCACAGTGAGCACGTTCACAAAGTGTTTTGATTATTCACACAATGTACGTAGCTTTTGACCCTGGTGTGTTCGTGTGTCTCTGGATCTTTGGCTTTGCTCTCCACCGCCACTGCTCTGTTTGTGACATTCGCCTTGTGTTTTCATTCTCTTTGTATTCACTATTGTTTCGAATAAACTCACTCAATGCAATCGTCACTGTCTCTTCCACCGGACAAAAGAGATATCTAAATGATAATTAGCCAATTTGATGTCAAATAATTACAGAGATACAATAGTGCATAATCATCAAAACATCTTAGTGACGCAGTATTCAGGACAAGTGTTTAGAATGAATGATAATAAAAACTTGTCTGTTAAACTCTACTGTTTTAGAGGCTTGGTTAAACATACTGCTGTATATACGTATATCCAGTTAGAGCAGCTTCTTTCATACATTAAAGCATACAGAGATGTTTGATGATGACGTTTAATTAGAATTCACTTCAGTT
>NC_083467.1:1125000-1135000 GCF_030014155.1 Tachysurus vachellii
GTCAGTCCCCACGTGGGTCTGTTATTTTTACAAGTTATTAACCAATCTAAAGTCTTGAAAATAGCTTGAGCACAAATCTCATAACTCCATTGGACACTTCAACTGTCCACCTCTTCCTCACTCCGTGGGAGAGCTTCACGGCATATTTCTCCTCAAGAAGAGTCGCAACGAATCAACACGTCTTCTGAGGTAAATGTCTTCAAAACACTGGGCTCAAAGAAAAAAAATCTTGACCCCCGCTAGTTCTGGTGCTCGTCTGAGGACAGGAATTTAGCGCAAGACAATCCACTGTAACGCGGACTAAACCCTGTGCACTGCAGATAAGGTACGGCGTTTTTTTAATTTCCTGAAAAATAACGGTTTTGGAGATACGAGGATTCCGTCTGACAGCGACGATATACAGGAATCCTCATGTTCAGCTGCGGTAACTGAACATGAGGATTCCTGTGATATGTAATTAGATCCCTGTTGATTTCCTCCTCTTTCTTTAAGATTCCTGTAAAACACAGATCAACCCTGTCCCTGCTCTGCTAGTTCTACTATTTTACTACAGTATATTTCTATAGAAACACACCTGAAAACAGATGAGAGGTGTTTGATATCTGCTTTGTGTGCCACAGGGGCTTCAGGCTCACAGTTGGTGGGGAGAAAAATAACATTAGGGTAAAAACAGGCAATTTCCTATTCCTTATGCTAGACTATCTCAGCCTTTCAGCTGTTTTACGGACACACTCAGATTCTTAAGAAGTGTTTATTTATTACATGTGTGACATTTTTCTCTCACTTACCCCAATGGCTGTCAGGATGGGGACTTGATAAATCCATTTGATGTTGCCTGCACTTAGCTCCCAGCATCTACAGAGGAAATGAGAGATTTTAAAAAACAGAGTAGAAAATGTGGAGAAGGAGAAAAGGCCAAAACGGTGAGTTATACAAGAAAGAGGTGGGAGGACAAAGACAAAGAAAAGACTAAACAAGCAATTATTATGTATTATTGGGAATTTTCTGTGAATTTAACAGTGTCCAGTTGATTTCAGTAGATGTTACTGAAACACTGTAGGTGTTATTTAAAAGCTGTAGGTGTGAACTGAAGTCCTTGGAGAAGATCTTCTTCTTTATACTATGACCTTCTTTCTCAGTTCTTTCTCAGAATACTCGCCTGATCTGATCAGAAGTTATAACGGTTGTAAAACATATAACGCCAGAACAATTACAGAATATAATACTATATTTATGTAACAAATGCTGGTTATTGAGAACAGAATCTAAGTAGAAAACTGACACAAACTGCAGCATGACACGATAATAATAATAAATATGTCACGTAATGTCACTTATGAGGTCAAGTATTATAAGGGGTAATTTAGAGAGAGAAATTCTTCAGCAATTTATTTGGATGAATATGCTATGAATGATAGAATCTCTAATTAAAATCTATTTGCATTCTCTCTCTCTCTCTCTCTCTCTCTCTCTCTCTCTCTCTCTCACACACACACTCTCTCTCTCTCTCTCTCTCTCTCTCTCTCACACACACACTCTCTCTCTCTCTCTCTCTCTCTCTCTCTCACACACACACACACTCTCTCTTTCTCTCTCACACACACTCTCTCTCTCTCTCTCTCTCACACACACACTCTCTCTCTCTCTCTCTCTCTCTCTCTCACACACACACACACACTCTCTCTCTCTCTTTCACTCTCTCTCTCACACACACTCACTCTCTCTCTCTCTCTTTCTCTCTCACACACACTCTCTCTCTCTCTCTCTCTCTCTCTCTCACACACACACACACACTCTCTCTCTCTCTCTCTCTCTCTCTCTCTCTCTCACACACACACACTCTCTCTCTCTCTCTCTCTCTCTCTCTCTCTCTCTCTCTCTCTCTCACACACACACACTCACACACACACTCTCTCTCTCTCACACACACACACACACACACACTCTCTCTCTCACATATACATCTATCTATCTATCTATCTATCTATCTATCTATCTATCTATCTATCTATCTATCTATCTATCTAGATAGATAGATCGATAATCGGGACAAATTACTATGTCAAGTAAAAAATTCCAGTAAAAAAATTATTATTTATTTATTTATTTGTTTGTTTGTTTGTTTGTTTATTTAAATAAATTCCCCCTTTTTAAATATTTAGATAATCTAAAATATTACAAATATTTCAATATTTATATTTATTAAAATGAAAACATAATAATAATAATAATAATAATAATAATAATAATAATAATAATAATAATGCAGTCTATTAAAGCTGAATTCTCATTTATTCTTTATTGATTGCCACTAACCATAATTATAAAGTTCGATTAAAACCTTGAGCTATCTGGCTCTGAAGGCTGAGATATAATTACCAGCCTAACCTTTAAAGCTGAGCTTTTATCATGACAAATATGCAATTGACAAAACATACAAATGCTTGTAGTAATGTAAGAGAGCTTTAAGCTACTCAGTGTAATGTATTTTATATGGAATAAAGGAGTGTCTTTGGCGTCTTTGGCGGAAAGTCTGAACTGTCATAAATCTTTAAACAGTAAAGTTCTTTATTTTTATTTAACAGATAAATTTCCATACTGAGGAATGATGGGTCATATAAATGCTTCTCTTTGGTTTTTTTTTGGAACAATATTCGGTTCCATATTTTGTAAACTGAATGTTCTGCCTTGTGTACATATATTTTTTTCATACTCTATTGCTATTGTTTGATATTGCCCGAAGATTTAATACAGTGAGCGTGCAAAAGCCCTTCACCTGGAATCTGCCACTGTTGCCCTTACGATTGCCCAGGCTGACACAAAGAGGGCAGGTACACCTAAAATCAGAGAAAGAGCCAGCATAAGAACATCACGTTAATTAGAAAGATACAACACACTCTTCGTCTATGTGCTTTTCTACGAGAAAGTTCCGAGTGCTGTTTTATTGTACTGTTGTTTTATTACTGATAATTTTTTTTTAAATTCTGACAACTGAGATTCTGTTGTTTGAAACAGACTCAGAGATCTCAGATGGATGTTAAAACATTGTTTAGGAAAAACACTCACTAAAAACTGGCTGTCAAAAAACTATTTAGACATCACGCTAAGAGACATTTTTATTCCTGATATTTTTAGGTATTCTCTTAGTTCTGCTTTGTAAGATTTGTGAAACGTAGACATTCATTCATCTTCTACCTCTTATCCGAACTACCTCGGGTCACGGGGAGCCTGTGCCTATCTCAGGCGTCATCGGGCATCAAGGCAGGATACACCCTGGACGGAGTGCCAACCCATCGCAGGGCGCACACACACACACTCTCATTCACTCACACACTACGGACAATTTTCCAGAGATGCCAATCAAACTACCATGCATGACTTTGGACCAGGGGGAGGAAACCGGAGTACCCGGAGGAAACCCCCCAGGCACGGGGAGAACATGCAAACTCCACACACACAAGGTGGAGGCGGGAATCGAACCCCTAACCCTGGAGGTGTGAGGCGAACGTGCTAACCACTAAGCCAACGTGCCCCCGCAGAGCAATTCTGTGCTTGTAAAATATCCTTCACAGTCTCGAGAGACTTAAAGCACACTCAGACTTTCTGCACTGATGTTTTCTCTTTAGAATTTTTTCCTATTGTGATTCCTTTGGAAGAATTTGTGACTTTTTTCTACCGGCTTATATTTCACCCCTGCTAGCTAAAAAAATAGCACAGTAGAAGTTGAAGAGTGCATGTAAAATACTCTGACATGCAGGATATGGACAATCAAGAGCAGAGAAATTGTGTATCCTGGTGACCAGAATGACAGATCGAGCCTAGAAGAGCTGCTAAAGGTTTTCTATCATGAGCTGGCATGTGGTGTAGGAATGGCATCCCACCTTCAAGGCCCTTCTTTCATGGCTAATTGCATGGATCAGTTCATTACAGAGGGAGAGAATAAGTTAGTGCTTGAAGGCAAAGACAACACGAGACGTGGTCTTCCACCTAACATCAAACCTCTCGTGTCTGAGAGTAGTTTTGAGACACTTAATTGCCTTTAAACAAGAAGATGCGAAATGATTCACGCCTGGAGAAAGCTTTAATATTTTTTTTTCTGAGAGAGACTCAAACACTTTTTCTTATAGAGACTCTTTTATTAGTTAAAGCTATCGACGGTTCCAACAGGTCATTCTCATGTCAAGAGCTGTCAGTTTTATTTAGTATCATCTCCCAATGAATCTGTAGTATTAGAACATCGCTTTTAAAGGACATTTAATTGGGCTAAAGGATCTTTAACAGCATGTAGAAGGTATGAATCATGACATGACAACATTAATCATAGAAGAAAACACTACAACAATCAGGGCTTACAGATGGCAGATTATTTATTACAATCATGCCTTTGACACCATGTAAACTTATTTTAAACATTTATGTTAGTAGTTTTGACAGAATCATGATCCTGATGTACTGTAGCTCATTACAATATATTCAAATATATACAAGGTAATAATAAAAACAATATGTTTTTATGTTAAAAATGAACCTTATATTAAAACATTTTTGATTTGGACAGTAGAATTGTTATGAACTGGATAACAGTATGAATCTTCTGAAGATATTTTCCATCTTTGTTGTGAGACACAGTTAAATTATGTCACAGTTTGTTCTCACCACGATTCATGCTAAACGCATTCATTCAGGCAGCTACCACACAGAGAAGCCACGGCGTCGAGCCTTATCATCACCAATCAGTTCTAACCCTGACGTGCTAACCGCATATTTTCTGTTATACAAGACCAATTACACAGCTGGTACAACTGACACCATTTGTTTTACTGAAAAACACGTTGAATAAGCCCATGAAGGTCCTCTGCCCTGTCAGAAGAAACACATCAAGAGCTTCAGGCTCTTACAAAACAGATACATACAAAATGCCTAATTTTGGAGCCACTGAAAAGGGAACATTTAAATGTTTCTCTAAAGTCCAGGTGAATAAAGTTTGGTTCATTCAATTTTCATTATACCATTACTGCAATCTGTGTAAGGACAGGGTTAGGGTTAAGGTTAAGGTTAAGGTTAAGGTTAGGGTTAGGGTTAGGGGAGGCACGACGCAATTCAGTTTTCTGTTAATTAATTTTTCTCAGCATATTCTGGATATGTGGGGGTCACGGTGGCTTAGTGGTTAGCACGTTCGCCTCACACCTCCAGGGTTGGGGGTTCGATTCCCGCCTCCACCTTGTGTGTGTGGAGTTTGCATGTTCTCCCCGTGCCTCGGGGGTTTCCTCCGGGTACTCCGGTTTCCTCCCCCCGGTCCAAAGACATGCATGGTAGGTTGATTGGCATCTCTGGAAAATTGTCCGTAGTGTGTGAGTGCGTGAGTGAATGAGAGTGTGTGTGTGTGTGCCCTGCGATGGGTTGGCACTCCGTCCAGGGTGTATCCTGCCTTGATGCCCGATGACGCTTGAGATGGGCACAGGCTCCCCGTGATCCGAGGTAGTTCAGATAAGCGGTAGAAGATGAATGAATGAATGCTGGATATGTCTCATTAAAAACATCTATACAGAATGTACAGACTAATGCACAGATCAATGAAAATTGTTTAACACAGTTAATTTCCTTAGATGTTCTGAACCACGCTCTAACAGCAATTATCCAATTACTCATGGTTTCCAGTGTTTGGATTTATGGAGGAGTTTGCAAGCGGTACAAATGCTTTTTATACATGATAGCTCTAACAAAATAAATGTAAAAACGGCATCGTAGAGCAGTAACGTCACTCTAACGGCTTTGAAAGGGGGAATTAATTTTTTTGTGTTTTTTGAAGGAGGAGGGTTCTACTGGACAGTGAAAGAAAAAAGAAACAGCAGAGACACCATTAAAGCTCTGGGTTGATGTAGTGACCCTGGAGCTGTGAGGCTGTAATGCTCTTCACTGCACCAACCGTACTAATAGAAATGTATGTAGCTCTGAGAGATAATTAATGAAAGCCTGGAGCTGTTATTGATCCCTCTGACTGTAAGGGATCAATGGCTTTTGCACGGTGCTGAACAACAACGGAACGCCGTAGCATCGGTTACTTTTATATAGCGATACCAAAACTCAGTAGCACAGCAAATAAACATATTCCTAAACATACAATTATCTTTGTCTTTATAATATAAGTATAATATCTTCATTTGTAAGGAAGATACGACTGAGTAGTTAGAGCATTAGTTAACTGCAGAAGAAAAAAAAAACAATATAAGATAACAAAAGGTAAGAACTTCAAACGTTACTGTCGATCGTCCAGACGGATATTTAGCGTAATTAAAATGCTACATTTCAAGCAGTAATATTGCGCAGTAATTATTACGCCTCGATGGCAATTTGTGCTGCACATGTGCAGAATAATTCATGAGATAATACTCATATTACAGCACCGTACAAATCATCTCACTGAAACTAATAAAGATTGTGTATAAATGTCATTGAACATGTCCTTCTCACTGAATACATAATTGTTCTGCTTTTTTCATTCCATTTCAGCAGCAATAAGGTAAGATGTTTTTTTTTACAGTGAGTACAATGTAGAGACGTTATGTGAGTTAAACAGCATCATAGAAAAATCTGTGACTGAATCTCGATCTTAAGGGTTTTAACAACAGACACTAGATACCAGGCATCTGGTGAAATAAAGAAACAGACAATACATTGCTGAGGCATTTGACTGACAACTGATCAATAAAACCGCCCTAACAGGACAGCTGAATATAAAGAGATACCCTGCTCCTTACTCACCCCATCCAATCAGAGTGAAGCTCCACAGGTACTTAGTGTCTGACAGGAAGGCCATGAAGATGAGGCTGTGTAGATACAAGCCTTCCACCAGGATCCAGTAATAGTTTGTTGCCAGGAAATAGATGAACAGAAGAACTGTCACCTTACAGCCTATCTAGAAATGAAAGAGAAACATCGATATCACAATTAAACATGAAAAATAAAACATGACATGACATTTCCACTCATTGTGTCATCCTGAGTTGAAAGATGAACATCAAGCTAAAACCGTGTGCTTTGAGTTTGAGTTTTAAAAAAAGAAGAAATTGATTTAAATCAATAACAAATTGTCACTTTGTTCCACTGTGATGGTAATCGATCCTGAGCTCGGGTCACAGGCTGCGTGGGTTTCATTCCATCTTCCACAAACATGCTGTAGATTCATTTCTCCCTTTTGAGCAAGCGTTTGTTTGTGTATGTGTGTGTGTGTGTGTGTGGGTGTGTGTGTGTGTGTGTGTGTAGGTGAGTATGTGTATATGTTTGTGTATGTGTGTGTGTATATGTATATGTGTGTGTCTTTGTCTGTGTATGTTTTTGTGTGTGTGTATGTGTGTGTATATGTATATGTGTGAGTGTGTGTGTGTGTGTATATGTGTGTATGTGTGTGTACAGTATATGTGTGTGTGTTTGTCTGTGTATGTGTGTATGTGTGTGTGTATGTATGTGTGTGTATGTGCGTATGTGTTTGTATGTGTGTATATGTGTGTATGTGTGTGTATGTGTGTTTGTATGCGTGTGTGTGCGTATGTGTGTGTGTGCGTATGTGTGTGTGTGTGTACTGTATGTGTGTGTGTGTACTGTATGTGTGTGTGTGTGTGTGTGTGTGTGTGTGTGCGCCCGTGGGAGCATTTGGGGGGGTTCGTTGCCTTGCTCAAGGGCACCTCAGTCGTGGTATTGCTGGCCCGAGACTCGAACACACAACCTTAGGGTTAGGAGTCAGACTCTCTAACCATTAGGCCACGACTTCCCCCTGTTTTCATGTTTCAAGTTCCGTGTGTTTTCAGTTTGACTTTACCTAAGGTGATTTATTCAGCCTGACCAGAAACTATCATGGCCACCAATGCTGCAGGAGATGTTAAACATGGTCCTACTACAATGAGTCAAATTATTTTTGCCTTCTGATGAAATTCATGTTTTCCATAATGTTACTCTGCTGTTACAAATGTTGACGCTAATGTGAGACACGTTACCAGATTAGGGGACGTTTGTTGGGTCTCTTGGTTCTTGTTTATATCTCTGAACATTACAGTCTAACCTTGTACTGAATTTGCAGGAAGGTCCACACCTGAGAAGATTGGCAGCTACCTTCACAGATCAATGCAGCAACAATTGCATCTATGAAGTCGCGGCTGATTTGTTTTGTTCTCGACACATCCGAGTGTCTCAGTAAAGCAAACTTCTTTCATGTAGTCGCACTTCTTCATTATTAACTAAACTTGTGTTTTTTTAATACAAATTTCTAACAGCTAAATCTATTCTGGTTGTTGAAATAGAAAGGGTGTGATTTACATTTTGGAAAATAAAAATAACTACTTATTAAATTCTTTTGTATTTTTTTATTTATAATTTGAGTTTCTAAACCCGAAGGAACGACAACAACTTTGTTTTCCTTTTTAACTTGTTAACTTTCACAGTTTCTTAAAGTTACTTCAGGCCTGCTTCTTCTTCTTCTTCTTCTTCTTCTTCTTCTTCTTATTATTATTATTATTATTATTCATTCATCATTCATCACTCATCTTCTACCGCTTATCTGAACTACCTCGGGTCACGGGGAGCCTGTGCCTATCTCAGGCGTCATCGGGCATCAAGGCAGGATACACCACTGGATGGAGTGCCAACCCATCGCAGGGCACACACACACACACACACACTCATTCACTCACGCAATCACACACTACGGACAATTTTCCAGAGATGCCAATCAACCTACCATGCATGTCTTTGGACCAGAGGAGGAAACCGGAGTACCCGGAGGAAACCCCCGAGGCACGGGGAGAACATGCAAACTCCACACACACAAGGTGGAGGCGGGAATCGAACCCCCAACCCTGGAGGTGTGAGGCGAACGTGCTAACCACTAAGCCACCGTGCCCCCGTGCCCCCATTATTATTATTATATTTTTTATTATTTTTTTTTTTTACATTTTTTCTAATGACAACTTTTTTAAGGTCTGGTACTTTTAACAATGTACGTTGTCTCTAAGCAGATTCACAGAACATACGAAATATAGTCTAAAAAGTTTATTATACAAAGATTAATATAATACAAAAGTTTAAGGTTAATATTAGACTTATATTTAAATGTGCTTGTATTTATCCCCAATGAGCAAGTCTGAGGTGACTGAGGTGACATTGGGGAGGAAAAACTCCCTTAGATGGAAGAGGAAGAAACCTTGAGAGGAACCAGACTCAAAAGGGAACCTCATCCTCATCTGGGTGACTGTTGGGAAAAATAAAACTCTTAAATGGAATTGAGGGTTTAAATCTGAAGGCCGAGACAGCGACTGTTTAAACAGCTATTGTTGATCAGAGGTATTTTTGCGATATTATTTTCATTTCTATCACTATTTCACTATTTCACAACCGAACAACAATACTGTTTATTATAGCATCAGTTGACCACAAGATCTAATTAATCTTGTGAACGCTTGTTATTATGATATATCTTCTTTCTCTTGACATCTTCCTTCCTCACAGTGGTATTATTCACACTATTTATACCAGATTTTTATTTACATTCAGTTCTCACATATCCCTGGCTGACTTGTATAGATGGAACGATCTATACTTGTTGAGTTGAAGGTTCCTAGGAGATGATGGATGAGAGACCTGTTTGACAGAAGTTCAACCTTCCCCCAAAAAAACAGGAAATAGCACCTACAGTATGGAGTTCTCAAAGACAGAGACAGTGCAAGGAAAGAATTTTTTTAAGAGTAACAATTTGTCTGTATTTTACAAACTTCCTTAGGTATAAGTTTAATTTTAAAAATTTATTTCTTCAGGGAAAATTAAACATTTACATTTACAGCATTTAGCAGACACCCTTATCCAGAGTGACGTACATTTATTTCAATTTATACAACTGAGCAATTGAGGGTTAAGGGTGTAAGACAGTGTTACTCATTGCGCGGCTCGCGAGCCTCCTGCGGCTCGCCAAGCTTTAATATGCGGCTCGCATGGCAGTAAATAATACGATGAT
>NC_083467.1:1140000-1162500 GCF_030014155.1 Tachysurus vachellii
ATCAGAAATAGAAATCGGGGGTCACGGTGGCTTAATGGTTAGCACGTTCGCCTCACACCTCCAGGGTTGGGGGTTCGATTCCCGCCTCCGCCTTGTGTGTGTGGAGTTTGCATGTTCTCCCCGTGCCTCGGGGGTTTCCTCCGGGTACTCCGGTTTCCTCCCCCGGTCCAAAGACATGCATGGTAGGTTGATTGGCATCTCTGGAAAATTGTCCGTAGTGTGTGATTGTGTGAGTGAATGAGAGTGTGTGTGTGCCCTGTGATGGGTTGGCACTCCATCCAGGGTGTATCCTGCCTTGATGCCCGATGACGCCTGAGATAGGCACAGGCTCCCCGTGACCTGAGGTAGTTCGTATAAGCGGTAGAAAGTGAGTGAGAGAGAGAAACAGAAATCAGTAATGAACAATAAAAAAAACACTAATGGTATCAGGTGCGATTGTAAGTTTTGAAGTGGCCTCGTCTTCTGGTGATGAAGACCTCTGAAAGCGTGGGATGGAATTTTGAGATCGTTAAGGTTTAATAACGGGATACAATTAAAACTTGATTCAGATCAACAGATGATTATCTCGATAAAGTTGAATGGAACTTGTATGTTGTATAACCATGAATGTCGTATAAGTGCATGCAAGTATAACCGATTACCGTTTGATTCTATTTAGTCTGTAAAATATTCCTTTAGCGTTCTTTTAATCAAGTCCCTATTTTAGAAGCAAAACTGCAGTTATCTTTATCCTTATGTCTAGAATAAAATCAGGCTTTTGACAATATGGTACACAGATGTATTCTGCTGATAAGCTTTAAAGCTAGAAGTGTAATTTGTATTTTATCTAATCTAGACTACATATCACACTAACTCACTCACTCATCTTCTACCGCTTATCCGAACTACCTCGGGTCACGGGGAGCCTGTGCCTATCTCAGGCGTCATCGGGCATCAAGGCAGGATACACCCTGGACGGAGTGCCAACCCATCACAGGGCACACACACACACACACACTCTCTCATTCACTCACACAATCACACACTACGGACAATTTTCCAGAGATGCCAATCAACCTACCGTGCATGTCTTTGGACCGAGGGAGGAAACCGGAGTACCCGGAGGAAACCCCCGAGGCACGGGGAGAACATGCAAACTCCACACACACAAGGCGGAGGCGGGAATCGAACCCCCAACCCTGGAGGTGTGAGGCGAACATGCTAACCACTAAGCCACCGTGCCCCCTAAGACTACATATCTGTTAATCTAGTAATTGAAATGCAGTGCGATGTGTTCTTTAATGCTGCACAGACGCTAATCCCGCGTGAAAAAGAAGCTAAAATGTGTAAAGTAACTCTGATAAACCCTGAAAATCACACTGCAACAAACTGGGATGAATATTACTATCAATGAAGAAGCCCAAGTCCTAGATCTTCCAGGAAAAATGAAGATCATGATCTTAATGAGAAAGTGTTTTTATTTATTTATTTATTTATTTATTAAAAAAGTTGCTAATACAGTATGTTTCAGATGATAATAATACCTGAGAATCTCATTCTCAGAGACAGTAATGAAAGAATATCATTTGTCTAACTCTTCATAAACAGCTTCAGGTTTGATAAAGCAGTGAAAGCATGAAGTGCAACGGTTGGGATGGAAGCCGATGCTTTATGAAGTGATAGATCTAAGGATGTACCATCGCCACAGGCTCAACGGTACTCACATACTGAGAGGTGTTCACTGGTGCCACATCCACCGTGTTTGTGAGATTATTCATGAGCACGGCATCAAACTCCTGGAGTCCAGCGCTGGTGTGCACCACCCGGTCTTTTATGAAGATGCTTATAGCACGTAGTATGAAGGACACGAACAGGTGCATGTGGATGTAGTTCCTTGTGCAATGCAACCTCCTAGAAATGTGCACAGTCGTGTTAGAGCAGTGAAGTAGTCATGTTTCTAAGAATAAATAATAAAAGCATAAAGTTATAAATATGAAGTATAACAGATAGATATTTTGTAGGTTTTATTCTACACTATATCATTTTTTTTTCTTCTTTGACTCATCATTTCTAATAATAATCAGTTTCCCCCTGAAGCATGTCAGTAGGTGGACTGGCTGCTCTACAGCATGTGTGATAAAGGTAATGGTGCGTTTCTGAGGATAAAAGACCTGATTTACTGGAGAAAAAAAACTCTTATTTTTGGACTGTATTTAGATCTATTTTTTTTTTTTTTTTTTATTTCCTTTGAATATATTTGCATCAGTTAACGTTTTGACTCCTGTCATATCTTGATTGTGAGATTAAACCACTTAGCAACCTTTTTAAACCAAGGATGTCAGTAATTCTGGAGGTAATTGCAAGTGGACCAGAGCTCATCAATTTTAATCAAGTGTGCCACAGAAATTTACATACGTCTTATTATCTTATTATTCTAAGCATCACAACCGTGTCAGATACGTCTTTCTTCTGAAACCCAGCACTGTTCGTGGTCCTCTTTCAATCTGTATTAGATAATTCCAGAAAAAATATATTTCTTGTGTACTGTACATCTTGGAAATAACAAAGATGAAACTGGCTTCAGCATATTAAGAGGAATACTATTTAAATTCTGTCTCAGATATCATTATTTATGGTGTTAAATTTTAGTTTCTTTTAGTAGTTTTTTTTTCTCCTAGCTGGTTCTTCTAATGAATAAACCAATACCTTTGATGTATTTGGTTTCTCGTGTTCGTTTGTAAGACATGGACATGTGCCTCCTGTCAAATAAAGAGACTATTATTTTCAATGAAGTACGCTAGTCACCAAGGAAACCGCACAAAGAGACGAGTGCTCCCTTGTGCACTCATTGTCAAGTGAAGCTCTGCAAAAAAAAAAAACCTCCCAACCTTCCTATTACCCACTTTGTCTTTCTGCTGTCTGGTAATTGATGAGGTCTAAAATGATTTTACTATTAGCACTAAAATAGCTCTTAGGCCATCTTCAGCTGTGGAACCGGCCAGGCTTGTTAAGCTACACGATAATCATAGTGAAGCTTCTTCCTGTTTCAAGGTTAAAACACTTTCAGGGATTATACAGTATGTGTAAACTCTCCATCTTATCCATTTAGCAGTGGTGGCTCAAATGGTTAAGGCTCTGGGTTGTTGATCGAAGGATCGGGGTTCAAGCCACCACTACTGGGCCCTTGAGCAAGGCCCTTAACCCTCCCTGCTGCAGGGGTGCTGTATCATAGCTGCCCCTGCACTCTGACCCCAACCTCAGTTGGGGTATGTTCATTCGTTCATCTTCTACCGCTTATCCGAACTACCTCGGGTCACGGGGAGCCTGTGCCTATCTCAGGCGTCATCGGGCATCAAGGCAGGATACACCCTGGACGGAGTGCCAACCCATCGCAGGGCGCACACACACACACACACACTCTCATTCACTCACACAATCACACACTACGGACAATTTTTCTCCAGAGATGCCAATCAACCTACCATGCATGTCTTTGGACCGGGGGAGGAAACCGGAGTACCCGGAGGAAACCCCCGAGGCACGGGGAGAACATGCAAACTCCACACACACAAGGTGGAGGCGGGAATCGAACCCCCAACCCTGGAGGTGTGAGGCGAACGTGCTAACCACTAAGCCACCGTGCCAGTTGGGGTATGTGAAGAAAAGAATTCCGCTGTAATGTATATGTGCTGATAATAAAGGCTTCTATGCCCCCCGTTCGATTCTATTCTATTCTAAACGATTTATTCCGAGCCACTTCGTTTTATTATGCTGTAAATTTTTTTGATCCTAATGAACTGCGCAAATGTTCCAAGATTATGGATGGAGATATTCTACAGAACTTTTTAATGAACAGACCGAGCTTCTAGAGTGGGCGTGTTTAAAACTGAACCAGGCCTTGTTCCACATAGCCGCTCCTCCTGCTTATAAAAGGGCTTGGAATAACTATCTACAGATAGATATGACCACAAGAGATCATCTGAGTGCTTCATACCCTAAAGGATTGTTCTATGAGTCATTTCACACTCTCTGACAGTACAGAGCTGTTGATGTTCAGCTGAACTTCTCATGCTTTAGAGCCTCTCTCAGTGAGAATGTACATATATACGGCTAAAATCCTTTTGAAACGTTATACTGATGATTACTGAATCAGTGCTTGCTGAACCATTTGACCTGACTTCCGTGTACTTACTGTAAGTAATGCTCTTAGCACATCATCAGTTTAATGGTGTTTAACATCACTCGCTTTTCTAAATGGCAGCATGTCACATTCCTGGGCCACTTGGATGCATTAGATTTATGCAGAAACTCTTCCAGAATATAATTATGGGTTGTCTTTTTTTTGTCCTTTTTTGTCTCTTTGTTCTGAGGATTTATACAGTGTGTGGTTCTTATCTCCATAAATATTATAATAATCAATAGTCAATAGAAACTGTACAGTGTGAGGGTGAATTTAACAATAATAATCTCCTAAACCAGTGTATTATCAGCTTCTGTCTTTGTGGTCTCTCTCTCTCTCTCTCTCTCTCTCTCTCTCTCTCTCTCTCTCTCTCTCTCTCTCTCTCTCTCTCTCTCTCTCTCTCTCTCTCTCTCTCTCTCTCTCTCTCGCTCTCTCTCTCTCTCTCTCTCTCTCTCTCTCTCTCTCTCTCTCTGTCTTTCTCTCTCCTTTCTCTCTCTCCCTCTCTCTCCCCCCCTTCTCCCCCCCTCCCCCGTCTTCCTCTCTCTCTCTCTCTCTCTCTCTCTCTCTCTCTCTCTCTCTCTCTCTCTCCCTCTCTCTCCCCCTTCTCCCCCCCTCCCCCTTCTCTCTCTCTCTCTCTCTCTCTCTCTCTCTCTCTCTCTCTCTCTCTCTCTCTCTATCCCTCTCTCCCCCCCCTTCTCCCCCCCCTCTCCCCCTTCTTCCTCTCTCTCTCTCTCTCTCTCTCTCTCTCTCTCTCTCTCTCTCTCTCTATCCTCTCGCCCCTCTCTCTCACTGTCTCTGTGTTTTCTCCCCCCCCCTCGCTCTCTCCCCTCTCCCCCTCTCTCTCACACTGTCTCTCTCTCTCTCTTCTTCCTCCCCTTCTCTCTCTCTCTCTCTCTCTCTCTCTCTCTCTCTCTCTCTCTCTCTCTCTCTCTCTCTCTCTCTCTCTCTCTCTCTCTCTCTCTCTGTCTTTCTCTCTCCTTTATCTCTCTCCCTCTCTCTCCCCCCTTCTCCCCCCTCCCCCGTCTTCCTCTCTCTCTCTCTCTCTCTCTCTCTCTCTCTCTCTCTCTCTCTCTCTCTCTCTCTCCCCCTCTCTCTATCCCTCTCTCTCTCCCCCTTCTCCCCCCCTCTCCCCCTTCTTCCTCTCTCTCTCTCTCTCTCTCTCTCTCTCTCTCTCTCTCTCTCCCCTCTCCCCCCTCTCTCTCACTGTCTCTCTCTCTTCTCCCCCCCCTCGCTCTCTCCCCTCTCCCCCTCTCTCTCACACTGTCTCTCTCTCTCTCTTCTCTCTCTCTCTCTCTCTCTCTCTCTCTCTCTCTCTCTCTCACTACTTCCTCTCTCTCTCTCTCTCTCTCTCTCTCTCTCTTCATCAACTCTCTCTCTCTCTCTCTCTCTCTCTCTCTCTCTCTCTCCCCCCCTTCTTCCTCTCTCCCTCCCTCCCTCCCTCCCTCCCTCTCTTTGCATACCACTGTTTCTGCACCTGTTTGGCTTTTAATCTCATTTTCACTTCGCTTCCTTTTTATTTGCATGAGGTATTTGGCAGTGAGGATGCCACAAAGCTTCACAGAGATCTCAGTGTTTTGTTCATTGAAGCTGATGAAAACAAAGTGAGGGACTTTATCTCTGAGAAAACACAAGAGTAATGCTTAGAGTAATGCTCACTTTAATAGGAACACAGCAGCACAATACATAAAACCATGTCGGTAAAGAGCTTCAGCTTAAACATAAGAAAGTGTGATCTCGGTGACATTAAGGTGGCGTGGTTGTTAGAATCAGATGAGAACGTTTGAGTATTTCTGAACGTGGGACTTTTATAAACACCAGTCGTAAAAGTTTACACAGAACAGTATGAAAAATGAATAATAATATACTTAAATACTGGAAAGAAATATATCATTAACACACGACACAACAAGCCTTAAACATCAGGCTCTACTCCTGTTAGGCAAGAACAAGAATCTGAGAATCTCATTGTGATGAGGTTCTCCCATTGTGATGAAGTTCCTCATTGTGATGAGGTTCCTCATTGTGATGAGGTTCCTCATTGTGATGAAGTTCCTCATTGTGATGAGGTTCTCTCATTGTGATGAGGTCTCATTATATCCTTCCTGGAAGCTCAAACCAATCTGGCCAAGTTCCTCTGATCTTCTCATCACCTAGACCTATCCACACACAGAACTGTCACTCACTCCATGTATTGTATTGTATTTTATTTTGTGTAAATTTATCTACTGTTTGTTCTGTGTTCCAATCCCAGGAGTTCAGCAGTTCCTGAAATATTCAAGCCCATCTGGTAGCACCAACCATGCCAAGGTTAAAGTTACAGAGATCACGCTTACTCGCTTCTTTCTGATGTTTGGATCTGCATGAATGTTTCACATTGTGCTGCTGCTGCCAAATGTCTGACCGATTCATTCACCAGCACTAGAGATGAAAAGGTCATTTTTATGTCAGTATCCAGATTCTGATGATAAATATGAAGAAAACTTACGTAATATTTGGAAATTATTATATAACAAATATAGCATTAAGCTTTTTCAAGATCATTTCACTCATTTCAAGCTTGTTGTCTTATTCATTTGGCTGATAATTTTTTTTAAATAATTTTAGTTTGAAAGTGTTGTGCCTTCAGTATGAATTAATTATACAGTTATGAATTTCAGCGATATATAAAACATGAAACAGGACCTTACCTAAAATACCCGATGATAAGGATGGCCACCAGAAGCGACCCAAAGGACACGGCGTACCCCACAGTGTACATGATGTGAAGCCTCTCAAAAAATACTTGCTGTAAGTACAAAGCGGTTTGTGTAGAGAGTATCCACACACATACAGTATAAGCACAATAGAAGTAGAAGATTGTTGGGCAGTCACTTACTCGCTCACTGTTTGGCCCAGGAGATTTTATACACTCTGTGTAATTGGCCCACGTCTTATTCAAACCCTCTCCGAGCACCCAAGAACTGTTAGATTCACACTTCCTGTAGGCAAAGCCTGTAAAAGTGAAAATAAGATGCACGTCATGTATGTAATCCATAAGGATCTGATTTCTTAATCATTTACAGCATTTGCCAGATGCCCTCATGCAGAGTCACCTTACATTTATCTAAATTGTTTTTATACAACTGCAGGGCTCTCAAGTTTTGAAGACATGCAAGAGTGACATTTTTTTCTTTTTCATTGCTTGTTGCGTTAAATCTTACCCAGATATAATAGTGCTATTATCTGATTGGCTATTGTGTAGCCTCTTTTTTTGATTGGCTGATAAGTGTCAGGCTTGACTAAGAATTCCAGGGGAGACACACTTGGTTCCTGCCCGGTTCCATAGCTTATTAAATATTTTAAATATATGATAAATATATTTCAAAAAGTTTTTCTGCGTGGCAAATACCATGTGTGGCGGGAGAGTGTGAGAAAAGATTGACACGAGGGACTGTCACTCTCAACAATGCGTGATACTTGACAGCCCTGCAACTGAGGGTTTAGGGCCTTGCTCAAGGGCCCAGCAGCAGTAGCTTGTTGGACATGGGTCACTTTCTGATTAGTCCAACAACTCCACCACTGAGCTACCACATCCTTAACCCTCCGTTAGTCCACAGCTCTAAACCAGACATTAAACAGATGTACTAATTAGTCAGTCACTGTGTGTCATCAAACAAACTCTGAAGTCCAATCGCTTAACCAAATAAAAAAATTGTTCAAGTAACAACTCCTTTATAACAGATTATTTAAATTAAATACAAATTTTTAAAGCATTTCTGTAAGTCACTCTGGTTAATGGTGCTGATGCCTGCTGAAATGTTGTAAATTTAAAAATCATACCTGCATGGTTGAAATCATAGATGTATCTGGGACACGGTACTTTGGTCAGAAATCCAGGGGAACCTTGTGGCCAACAGATCAATCCGTCCCATTCTGCAGGGCACATGTCCACTTTTTTCCAAGGGAAAAAAAAAATAAAAAATTCATATGATTGAATGATGTCTTGTGATATTTTCTTATCAAACAGTTAAATTATGATGGAAATGTCTGGGGTTATAGTTGTAATGTAAGCAAACAAATGTATTAGTCATTTAATTAACTCCAAACATAATATTTCATAATAATAATAATAATAATAATAATAATAATAATAATAATAATAATAATAATAATAATAATAATAATAATAACAACAACAACAGCAACAACAACAACAATAATAATAATAATAATAATAATAATAATAATGATAACAAAATAATAATACCAATAATAATAACAACAACAGCAACAACAACAACAACAACAATAATAATAATAATAATAATAATAATAATAATAATAATAACAAAATAATAATACCAATAATAATAATAACAACAACAACAACAACAACAACAACAACAACAACAATAATAATAATAATAATAATAATAATAATAATAATAATAATTACAAAAACAAAAACAACAAAACAACAACAACAACAATAATAATAATAATCATAATCATCATAATAATAATAATCATAATAATAATTTTTGACAGAAGAGATGGATGCAAATGCAGTTCTAATGTTTTAATGATCATAAAGGTATCCAAAAGACAAAATAGGAAGAAAAAGCTCAGGTGATGGACAAACAGAATAAACTAGGAAAAGTCTGATGTGACCTGACACATGTGACAAAACCACAATAAACATCACTAGATGCAGTAAATAATCTTTATGGAATAATTGTCACTTCAAAACATATAAAGCTCATTAAGTTGCCAGTTGACAAACATGAACATTTCCCCTGACAAGGGGGTTTTAGGTTATTCTAGCCATCTCTTTGCCACACACAGTCATGCTGCTAGACACATCACCTTGTCTAATTGTAGTGTTCAAGCAGGTAGGCATCTCTCTGACAGGTATAACACCACTGACAGCGTTGTCTCTCAGCTTTAGTAGGTATCAGATGGAAAGGTTGCACCACAAACCAAATAATTTTCTTCTCAAGAATTTTGATAAGCTGAAACTGAGAGTGAGCCTCATTCCATCTTCCTTTTAATAATAAATCTTCCCATACGCCCCCCTGCCTTATAGGTTTAGTTCATATTCTAACCAAGAATATTCTATCACCCTGTATGTCAAAGACCTGGCAACTGAGCAAGTCAAACAGACTCAATGATTTCCCATCGCTACAGTATGTCTGTAAATGTTATACGTGTTATCTTCTTGAGAGGGCAAAAGCAAAGGTGTTATCACTGCAAACCAGTGTGTCAGCTATTTATATACCTGCAATGCTTCGTCCACTAATAAAGAAACTGCTCTTTCTTTGTGCCACATTTACAGCCTATGGTTTCTGCTGCTGCTAATGTTGCAGTGTGTGTGAGGTGTGTGTGTGTGTGTCTGTGTGTCTTGTCACATTTATAAATGTGCTACCTTCCTTTGCCAACATAACAGCAGTGAGTCATATTTGTTTTGTGTTCTTGATAAAGTCCACTTATCGGAAGTCACACACTTGTGGAAGACAAGAATTAGGTTATAATTATGCTTTCAACATGCCATCATAAAACAGACCTTGCCAAACATACTGTACATAGGCATAGTCATAGACAGACAGATAGATAGATAGATAGATAGATCATGCACTATCAGTGCCTTCACTCAAGCTCAGGATCGATCCCAGGAGCCCGGACCTGTGAAACAGTAAGTGCCGACTGCAATATTTTGTTGCAAGCAAGTGAGTCAGGTTAATTCAATACTAATTTCACTTTAATACTGCGTCATCTACATTCTTTCACATTTGCCTGGGGCATTTCACCACCACACCACCAGAAGGAACTCATCAGTTGTTGTAGCCTTTTAGAGTCAACACTATACTGTATATTCACCACATAGACACTCACATTACTGTATTTCCCTGAACCACTGAGTCTATACCTTACTGTAGATCCTTGTATATAGTGGGATGTTGTAGTCTAGTGATTAAGGTGCTACCACTCAGAAGGCTGTGAGTTTGAATCCCAGATCCACCACGCTGCCACTGCTGGGCCCCTGAGCAAGGCCCTTAGCCATCAACTGTATGAAAAATGAGATAAAATGTAAGTTGCTCTATATAAGGAGGGCTGCCAAACTTTGTACCCAGTTTTACAGGATTGTACACGGACTGAGTGAAAGTCATACACTTTTATTATTAGCTTATTTCCCTAAATATACATCAGGTATACATCTCAGTTTAAATTAAAAGGTAATCGATATTAAAACCATGGAATCATCACTGAGCTTGAGCTCTGATTAAATATATTCACACACTGCAGAGATCATCACCGCAGAGACGCGCCTCAGATATCTGCTGTTTACAGAATGACATTTAGCATAACAGGAGACTAAATGATCAAATGAGGAGCTGTAGAAAAGAGTGCAGGCGAGTACTTGTGTTGAAAGGGCTGGGTTAGATGGAAAGGGTAAAAAAAAGAGGGAATTTCGCTAATCTGACAAGTCCACATTAACAATAAAGTTTATGCCCTACATACTGTAGCTACAAGTGCCAATATGATTAGCTTTTCACGTGTCTCTAATATAATAATATTTTGAACACTTTCACACTGTTTGAATTGTTTTTATATATATTTTGGGGCTCTGTTTTTATTTTTTTCCCAAATGAATTAGAGAGAAGGCTGAAGCTTGTATTAATATGAGAAAGTATATCACTAATTTAGCTCGTATTATTATCATCTATCAAAGCGACCGAAGCTGTGCTGGGGGCAGTGGTGGCTCAACTGGTTAAGGCTCTGAGTTGTTGATCGGAGGATCGGGGTTCAAGGCCCAGCACAGCGAAGCTGCCACTGTTGGGCCCTTGAGCAAGGCCCTTGACCCTCCCTGCACCGGGGGCGCTGTATCATAGCTGCCCCTGCACTCTGACCCCAACCTCCCCAGTTGGGGTATGTGAAGAAAAGAATTCCACTGTTCTGTAATGTATATGTGGCGATAATAAAGGCTTCTATGCCCCGTTCTATATTCTACCTGAGAAATTTCAACAGCGAGCTTCTTTCATTTTGCAGACACCCTCATCTAGAGTGACTTACATTTTTTTTTTTATCTTATTTCTATACAACTGAGCAATTGAGGGTTAAGGGCCTTGCTCAGGGGCCCAGCGGTGGCAGCTTGGTGGACGTAGGAATCAAACTCACAACCTTCTGATTGGTAGCCCAACACCTTAACCACTGGGCCACCACATCCCTTCTTTCCCATCTTTCACATGTTACAAGTTACAATGAATTTTATTTCACACTTCAAATTCCTGTAAGTGCCAACACCTGCATGGATGGGTCTGTTTTTGTGTGTTTACCTGCAGTGGATTACGGTGTAGTGGCACGCAGCGGGCTCTCGATAGGCAGCCTCGAGAGTTATCACAGGAAATGATTGTAAATTCATTGAAATACTGTGAAGTAAATTCTTGCAATAATCGTGCTATTCTCTTCTTACATCTATGTCTTACTGACATCTAAGCATGGATTCCGTCTTGAGAGAAAATCGCCTTTGTAGAAATACAGATGCGAAGTGCAGGAGGTCTCACCAACTACACTCTACACTCATGATTATGAATACGACAATGCAGCAGCTCAGATCTACTGAACAAAGCCAACCTCCTCACACTCATTGGTGCTTCACACTGTAATCTGTCAAACAATCTAACAGCTCTGAGCATCTCTTAATGTTTGTTTACTCCATTCTATATCCACTTCCTATTCACTGAAGTTCCACTTAAATGGAAATGTCATGACGGAATGGGATTTTTAAAAGCTCTATACAAATATATTTTATATTTATATATAATTTATCTAGTCCTATTAAAAGATGACCAAAAACCAAAGATCTTTACAATCTACATATTTCTAGACTTAATTATATCTCTTTGTTACAATAAATGATTATGATGTCAATGTAGAGAAATGTGTTTAGAGACACACGTCATGTGATACATGATAACAAAAAGCATATTGAAAAGGTGTTAAAAGAGGCTGAGAGGCTGAAAAAGGCAAATAAAGCAGCTTTTAAATAAAGCTAAAGCAAACAGATCCAAAACGCCAAAAGGTCAAGACATAGTGTAACTGAGCATGTGTGTGTTTGGAGTGTGTGTGTGTGTGTATGTGTGTGTGTGTGTGTGTGTGTGTGTGTGTGTGTGGGTGTGTGTGTGTGCGTGTGTGTGTGTGTGTGTGTGTGTGTGTGTGTGTGTGTGTTTGTGTGTGGGGGTATTTGTGTGTGTGTGTTTGTGTGTGTCGGTGTATGTGTGTGGGTCTGTGTGTGGGATATGTGTGTGGGTGGGTGTATGTGTGTGTTTGTGTGTGTGGGTGTGTGTGTGTTTGTGTGTGGGTGTATGTGTGTGGGATGTGTGTGTGTGGGTGTATGTGTGTGGATCTGTGTGTATGGGTGTATGTGTGTGGATCTGTGTGTGTGGGTGTGTGTGTTTGTGTGTGGGATATATGTGTGTGGGTCTGTGTGTGTGTTTGTGTGTGGGGTATGTGTGTGTGGGTGTATGTGTGTGTGGGGTGTGTGTGTGTGTGTTTGTGTGTGGGGGGTGTGTGTGTGTGGGTGTATGTGTGTGGGATATGTGTGCGTTGGGTATTTGTGTGTGGTGTGTGGGTGTGTGTGTTTGTGTGTGGGTCTATGTGTGTGGGATATATGTGTGTGGGTCTGTGTGTGTTTGTGTGTGTGGGGTATGTGTGTGGGGGTATATGTATGTGGGTGTGTGAATGTGTGTGTCTGAATGTGTGTGTGTGTGTGGGGGGGTGCATTATAAAGATTATGTAATAATTATTTAAGTGTGGGATGTGATTTATATCTTAAAATAAGGAAAAACTGTATTGTGTCTGATGAAGACGACGCTGTCAACATGAAGAAGCTAAAAAAAGGAGTGATTATAGACCTCACAACAGAATTAAAGTAAAAACAATTACAAAAACAATTTTATTGTTAAGTAATGACTACTGGAGAATAAAATATAACACACTAAATATAAGTAGAACAATCATTTCAGGGAAATGATTACATGGATGTCCCAGTGAGAATATGTTGTTTATACAGAATGTACGACTCTATTTGTACCGAGCTGCTTCTCATTTACAACATTAATCAAGAGAAAGACCTCTGTGTTGGTTTGGAAACCTGCTAAGATTTTATTCTAGTCCCCAAAACAAAGAAGTTTAAGTGATTGCTCATGTCTGTCATGTGACTTGTTGTTCGATCCTCATCACGTGATTTGTTGTATGAATAAAAAAGAAATTCTCTACTGTTGTGGATTTTTTGTATGTGTATCTCTAGGTGTTGTGTGCAGCTGGATGATTGTGGGTCTGAGCATCGATGATGTTAGTGTTGTGATTATAATTCGAGATTATGTCATTTAACTGTCTGATGTTTAGTTTCATGTTATTCTTAATAAAATAAAGGAGGATCTATATTCTTTGGCAAATATATAGAACACCGGAACACGGACCTGAGTGCTCCAGAACACCAAAGTGCCAAAGGTTCAGCTTTATTCAGATAGTTAATTCTTCAAAGGGCTGGGCGATATGTCTGAAAACTGTATCACGATATCGGTGTTTCATGTCGGTCGATATCGATAATTATTGATATTTTTTATGACCCATTTAAAATAAGGACCAGGAGAAAAATATATTACATTTAAACATTTTTATTTTAAACTTAACCTTGTTCTGATCGTAATCCACTCAGTAAGACAGAAAACTCAAATAATTAAATTAAATTAAATAAAACCTGCAAAAATATTAAAAAATAGCTGATTTTTCCTCTTTTATTTACAATTTCCTCGCTCGCTGCGGCTCATTTTCTGCTCATCAGTCACCGGTTACTGAAGAGGAATCACGCAGACCGGCACGAGACGACGATATGGCGCAACCAAACATGATACTGTTACATGATTGACTGTTAGCGTGTCACGCCCTACGTCGCTAGGTTACCAGAGAGCGAGTGCCTTTGTTACTACAACCAAACCTTTTTCCAAACCGTTTTCTTCCAACGAATAAAAAATATCGAACGTTTTATCGAACACATTTTTTATTGATATCGATCACGTGTCTATCGCGATACATATCGTTATCGTTTTAGCGCCCAGCCCTACTTCTTCATGATTAACCTTAATCTACATTTCATTAATAAGACCTAACTTCTAATTACTTTCTTAATGACTGTGAAAGTAGGAAGGGGGCACTAATTTTTTCTCACCTGTTTTCCCAATGTTGTTTTAATTTTTGGAAAAAACGATGACTTATTTTTGTTATTCATCATGTTTATTTTTTTTTGCTGTCAACTTAAATAATTTGTTGTTTAGCAGCTGAAATATGATTGGCCCCTGATTGGCCCCCGTTCCATCAATCATCGATGAGAAGAGCAACCGGAGAATTTTTCACAACGATCACAGATGCAATTTCACCCCCAAACAATTGGCGGCACTCGAGCGTTTGAAAAAGGAATGAATGCCGAAATGTATTTTCACCGTACTGAATAAATTATTTTGTGTGCTTGAATGTACCCTGTACTTGGCCCCTGAATGTAACATATGGCCCCTTAATGGCCCCGTTACAGAAAAATCCTAGAACCGCCACTGTTGTTTAGGTCCTAATAAATGCAACAGGGAATGGAAGAAGGGTGTACGAGTTTTCAAACTGTATTATAAGCTCTATGATTGTATGTATACAAAAGTAGTAATCCCAGATTTAAAATCCCTGAGAAAACCATGTTTCTTCCTACCTGCTTGGTCATGTGTAGAGACTGTGTGGAGGCACTGAAGTTTGGCATCCAGGAGCATCTGAACTTGTTCTTCTGCGGTGATCTCCCCATCAGGACCAGACTGTGTAAACACAACAGCAGCTCTTCAATCTCACTTATCAGTTTCCCAGACAGTAAGTGGTCCATTACTACCACAGCGAATAAAATCTTTGGAAAAAATGTCTCATTTTCAAACCTGTCATGAGTTTTATGGAAAGTAATGGATTTATCCACAAGAAGCAGAAGCAGGAGATTAAGCATCCAAGCATAAACGGTACATTCAGAGATACGTATCTTTCATCCCACTGGGCTGTGTCATCCCTCTTAGATTTGTTCTCACGTTCTGCCTTAGCTGCCCTGTGGCTAAGCACAAGCAGCATGGTGGAGTCGATTCCCTTGCCGTTCACTAGTGGACCGGATCGCACACAAATACACAACAAAAAGAGGTGGGAGTTTCTTCTTTCACTCTTCTTTAGTTTCTGAAAGCCATCAGCATACAAAGAGGACCTCCAGGCTACAAAATTCATCGTTGTGAATACTAGCCACACTCTCCCAGGTGGGACAGATGCCATGGGTGCGTCATTGTCTAATGGGCAGTGTATTGTCACAGGGACACAGGTGGCATGTAGCCCCTTGGTGTGAGATCAGTACACATAAATCAGCTAGACTTGAAGGCAGTCCACCTGGCATAGCAATTCTTGCTAGCCTGCCCAGACAATGTGATGACAGTAAGACATTTATTATCAAGGCAGCATGAGGACAGACAGTCCTAACCTAGCCTGTTAGGTAACAAGGGAACGTGTCAGGAACATGACCCACATCTGTGTAGGCATTCACAGGTCAACGTTTTTTTTTCCAGGGCAGATCCACTCATTGCTATTAGCGGATCACACTAATGGATTTTAAGTACAACACACCGATATAGGATGCAATGGCCATGACACTATTGGCCCTGTCATCTACTTTACACATTTCAGCCAAATTTTTCCCATTAATTCATCCCATTTTGTTCAGAATTCAGCAAAAAAAAAAACAGATCTACTTGTGGATCCATAACGGCATGTACAACAAACCACAAACAAACCACACAGATCACAATGGTGTCTTCATTAAATATGTTTCAATAGATATTCAATAGTCCCCATCGACTTTGAGGGATAATAATGAAACAGAATTTATGCTATGTTTTCTAACTGGAGTGTTGAAATTAATCCATAGTTTGCTGGTTAAGCTTGACAGAAAATATATTGATGTATCTGAGGAAAGACTGAGGAAAGTTCTCAGTAGTGAAGGTTGAGTCACAGTTTTATGTGATAAAGATTGGGATGAATGATCTTGATTTCCAGTGTTATCTTAAACCCCGCTGAAGATACACTATATGGTCAAGAGTTTATGGATACCTCACCATCTCAATCCAGCATGCTTTTTCAACATGCTCTTGTCATGGATGCCTTAGACAGTTCCCTACCAGAACAGCAGAGGGCGAACAGATGTCCTATGCCATGTGCTTTGGTTTCCTTTTGCTCTTTTATCCAGTTGCCTCGCACACTTGTTCCTTATGTATCACTAATTACTTCCCCTATACAGTATACTGTATATATTTCATGTTGCCTAGTTTTTGTGTCCCGCTTTCTGTTCTGTGGCCTTTATTTTTTGGGGTTTCCTATTCCTGGATCCATCCTCCATATTGCTTTCTCTAATAAAACCCTTGTCTGCCATTTTTATCCGTGCATTTAGGTCTGACTCTATTCCCATTGAAGCAACTGCACTTGACATCACTTGCAGTTTTAGCTGTTATAGTTACTTCCAATCCTCTGTGAAGTCTTTTCGCTAGATTTTGCCACTGTTTAAGTTCCAGCAGTTTTTGTAACGATAAAATAAGGCATTTGATATGATGTACAGTATAAGACACAGTTATAAGCCATAATTATGTCTTACTCAGTTAAGTAATAAATCATTAAATCATCAAATAAAACAGACAATTTATAGAAAAATAATGACCAATAAAAGGTATTGAGTGTATTTTTATATAATGTTTGTAGAGAATTTATAAAGATTCAGATATTTTGGTCCAAAATTTAAATAAGCATCATTACTTTACAGAATCCATGTGATTCTATAAAAAGCAAAGCGAGCTGCTGTTTGTTTTATGAGATACTTCATAACACAGAGAAACGCAAACATATGTAGGTGGATATGAGACTTGGAAGATTTTTTAACCCAGTAGGTTTCATGAAATTATAATACTGTACATACCCAGTGTTTGGTCACCTTTATAGATGAAATAATAAACAGCGTAGGTGTTAATTCAATACTGGAGATTTAGTTTACTTTCGCACGGTCACTTGTGATATTATGTTATCTCCTGATACTGCAGTTACTGTATGTACGTAGCACACAAAGAGTGAAGGAGAAGACCCAGTAAATGTGGGAGTGAAGAAATAGTGAGTTCCAGTCATGTTGTTGCTTTGCAGAAGCGCTGGGAATCTGTGAGTCTCTAAAATAATTTATACCTAAATAATTTCAGAAAGCAAAGTTACAGTCCAATCTGGATGTATATTCGGAGTAAGTTTCTTGTCCGAAGCTGTAATCCACCCAAAGCCTTTATATTTTATCAGCAGGATGCAGGTGTTTATATTATAAGTTTTAGCTTAATTTTAATTTAATTAAGCTGGTATCATAGATGTGTTATTTCATATAACATACATTAGGTTTTACACCAAAATATTAATTAAAAGTACTCTGTCTTTATCTTACTGGGAACCTGGAGTATATCTGAAAGTAGTAATCAGACACAAACACAGTGCAGATGACTTAGAGACAATCGACCTAAAATGTATGGCTTTAAACTGAGGAGAAAACCCCTGAAACACAAACAGGGACTGAAATCATTCCCCAACCCCAGAGGGCATAGAAAATATGCTAACCACTAAGTCATCAGGATGCAACCGAGAAGAAGATTTAAGGGTCTTGTTCAAACCATCATGGTGCTGCTGAGATCTGAACATATGACCTTCTGAACTGTGACTCAGAACCGTTGAGTCACACAACTAGCTTGATCAGTGTGCAATGATTCCAGCAGCTGAACCACTGAATTAACTCCCACTAAAAGAATTTCAGAGCTTTATTACACCAGTGTTTTTAAAAGCAGATACAATTAAACTCAAAAAGCGCACGCACACCTCCACACAAACCTTTAATATCCCACAATACATTACATTTCTGTACAGAACCAATGCTCTAATCACCCTAATTGTTTACAGTACAATCCTGTAACGTAATATTATACGATTTTGCTGTAAATAGTTTACATTTACACCATTTTTTTCTGCAGTGTATAATAAAGTTATATCTCATTTTATCTTATGTAGGGTCGAAAGTAATTCAGTGTCTAGGTATTTTAAAAAAAATTATAATAAATTGTGATTAAAATAATTACACACACACACACACACACACACACACACACACACACACACAGGCACATTATTTACAGAACGTTTTGGTAAAGACTTAAAGATTTGGAGAATAATATATTAAAGACTAGACCATATGAAAGCAAGCAAGTGTTTTAATGGATGCTGACTGACCTGTGCATGTGCCAGTCTCCATAACACCATCAATCTGGCCAAGTTCCACCAAAGTGTGTGTTTCATGTTGCCAGTCGGCAGAAATAGCTGAGATCCCAATCTCTCCGTGATGTTAGGAGTAAATTTCCATTCCCCAAAGCACACATACAGACATCACTTCCATTCCCCGTGATGCCACCCGTCCCTGCGCCACATACAGTACACCGTCTAAGAAGTGCGCGCTCGTTCACTTCTGTGCCAATAAATTAAAGTGGAGACTCACAAAGAGGTCGTGTGGTGAAATCTGAGCCGGCTTTATGCATGTCATTGCTTCCCGTCCCGTTTAGAGGTAGAGTCACAGGTATCACCGAGAAGTATAGATGAGCTCCGTTACGCGACTTCCTCCGGCGTCACAGTACAGCCTTGAGCGCGCAGCATGTGAGCCGTTTAGAGCTGAATTGGAGCCGTAGTAGAGCGTGTGATCAGAACGTGTGATCAGTGCGTAACGGGGCGTAACGAGGCGTGTACATGCGGTGACTGAGTGACTGGTTCAGGGCTTTGGATGCTCGTGTGGATGAGACGCGCAGAGATGCGCAGAGACGCGCGTTTAAAGAGCATTTTCTCAACAGGGTTCCCTGGGTTTGTTCAGGTAAAGCATCACCTGGTTAATGATAATAAAAACACATGTCTTTTAATTAAAGAACAGGGCGTGTAATATTATAAAGAAAGAGTTTCAGTTTATATCCCAACCCCTTTGCGTAATTATTTAAAGCACAGAGATTATGTATGATTTAATCAGGCATTACGCATTGTGTCTGCTGGACTCGAACCCTGGTATGTTTCCAGGCTTCATGTGTTCTTTTAGGCAAACGATAAAGGCCACGTGATGGAGATGAAGTGCAGCTTTACTCTGAACCGACATCACCATCACTGCTGGAAGGGAACTGAACATACAGTACTGTGTGTTTTTGTTTTTTAATGCAGAAATGTGACGTGTGATTTGAACCAATAAGAGGTGGCTGTGATGCACAACGTTTTAAACTAGTTATTTATAGCATTATTTGATCATTGATGCTCTTTCATATTTCTGAACCAATCAACTGTTAATTCCCAGGTGACTCATCATCATCATCATCATCATCATCATCATCATCATCATCATCATCTTTTAGGTTAAATACATTTTTCCTCATGAGTCTCGGCCATCACGGAACAGGTTTGATTCTCTCAGTTCCTGTGGATGGAAAATACACTTCTGTCTTTATGGCAACAGTTAGGACGACCCACATGTATACATACTTTTGGTCACATCGTGTATATTAGGACATCAAATTGAAGAGTTGATTTAAATTGCTGTGAATAGACTTATTCACTTTTACAGGGGGGTACAGTACGTCATAATATAAATAATAAAAGTGAGCAATTTTTAGCAGTTCCTTCAGATGTGTCCTTCAGATGTTTAGAAGTTCATTTATCCCTTTACGGTGTTCATGATATTATAAGGGGGTAAATAACTAACCCTAATTGGGGTCCGTGGTGCATGAAAATGAAGATCTGAACACATCTGAAACAAAATCTGGGACAATTCTGCGCATGTACCACGGGATTTAATTCAAATGGAATTACTTCCTATTTTCTGAAGTTCCATTCATTTAAATAACAGCTGTACTGTAGATGTTCACTCACTCTTCTTGTGTTACAGATGAAAATATGAATATGTTTTCAACATGTGCTGCTTATGGGGCAGTAAATATATTCCATCAGGAGTTGATGGATGGATGTAATTTGTCGTAACATCTGAAAAACAGCGAGTTTTTCTTCCTGGATGAATAGTTGGTGTTGCTGTGAAGTACATTTAATTTCCCACACATACACCATTAGGTCAGAGAGTTTGACTCCTAACCCTAAGGTTGTGGGTTCGAGTCTCGGGCCGGCAATACCACGACTGAGGTGCCCTTGAGCAAGGCACCGAACCCCCCTCCCAACTGCTCCCCGGGCACCGCAGCATAAATGGCTGCCCACTGCTCCAGGTGTGTGTTCACGGTGTGTGTGTGTGTTCACTGCTGTGTGTGTGTGTGCACTTTGGATGGGTTAAATGCAGAGAACGAATTCTGAGTATGGGTCACCGTACTTAGCCGTATGTCACGTCATGGAACCTCCAGTGTTTTGGGTCTTTCAAAATGTTTTTTTAGGTGATCTGGCTTCTACTGTGTTCATGTAGAGATCCCAGTGGAATATTTTTTGCAGACACAGCTATCTAGCATCACTATATATGTGAATGTCATCATGGATGCCTCCTTCTAAAAATGCAGTAAGGATCTGCAAGTGAACTCTCTGTCTTTCATCTCTGCCTCCAGAAGATCATTTTTGTGATTTTGTTCAAAGAAGAACTTTTGTGTTGTTTTTTTTTGTTGGCCTCGTTCTTCAATTCTCCCCAGGTTAGCTTCATTAGGGTCGTCTTTCTTCCATTACATGAAACAGGAACTAAATATGTGCTGCAGGAATTTTAAAGACTTTACTAAGAGGTCTATTCTGAGCTGTAACAATGTTCTTTGCTTGGTTTCTGGGTTGTTCTTCTGCTCTAATGAATGCTTCGATCTCGGCCTCAGGGTTGAGTGTTTGCAGACTCGCTCCCAGTCCTTTTCTGGTGCATGAACGGATTTCAGCACCTGGTCATCGTGTCTGTCTGGTGTGTGCACATTAGTGCTCTGATCCAGTCTAAGTTGAAGTAGGAGATGTTTAAATGTGAGTAAATAATACACAGTTTATGGTGTATTTATGGATAGGAAGTGTGTGTCAGGCCAAAATAACAAGTAAAAAAACTCTACAAAATGAAGGAAATGTGAAGCAAGTCCTCACAGCAAGAATACGCTCGACTAAGTACTGTAAAAAGCTGTTGCATTAGACAGAGTGACCTTTTTCAAGTCTTTCAACCTGGTGATGTGGCAGAATGACACTGAAAGCGTGGGCTGGAGCCGACATGAAGTGTGACATGAATTAAAGCATTTAGTACGTTTGACCTGAGAAAACCAAATAACAAACGTTTTTTCTTTTCATCCCACAAGAACTAGATCTTTGTGGCCTTGTATATATACAATACGCGCTTGCAGTCTTTCCTCTTTTCCAGTTGCTCACCTCATACTCATAACTCAACAGCAGATTTTGTTCATTCAAGCCAGTTATTTGCTTCCCCTTGTTCACTCTCTCTCTCTCATTCATCTTCTACCGCTTATCCGAACTACCTCGGGTCACGGGGAGCCTGTGCCTATCTCAGGCGTCATCGGGCATCAAGGCAGGATACACCCTGGACGGAGTGCCAACCCATCGCAGGGCACACACACACACACACACACACTCTCATTCACTCACACAATCACACACTACGGACAATTTTCCAGAGATGCCAATCAACCTACCATGCATGTCTTTGGACCGGGGGAGGAAACCAGAGTACCCGGAGGAAACCACCGAGGCACGGGGAGAACATGCAAACACCTGGAGGTGTGAGGCGAACATGCTAACCACTAAGCCACCGTGCCTCCCTTCTCTTGTTCATAAATCCATTAATAAATCCATTAAAAAGTAATAAAATTATAATTGTACTTTTTTTTTTTTTTTTTTTTTACTATTTTCTACTAAATATGAATGGATGTGTCAAACAAAGCAATAAGGTGAAGGTGCTCCTTCATAATTTTGTTAAATTTGCAAACTTTAAAGCGTAAAAATATTGGCTGATTAATTTTAGATGAATTCGATTGTACTAATTATCTTTAAAATGTTTTTGGATTAATCATCAAAAAGTATTAAAATAAATACATTCTTTGCTTAATATTATCTAGGCATGTTAGTTGTGTGTGTGGAAATTCAGCTCCTGTCACATCCTGTCTTCTTCTTTTGTGTGCCAGGTTTTTTTTTTGTGCTGGACTGAAATGTTCTTTGGCAAGCTTTCCCAGAGCACCAGTTAATTATGACGAACGCAACACTAAAGTTTGACACAGCAGGCAAATGTCACCACTGCTTCG
>NC_083467.1:1167500-1185000 GCF_030014155.1 Tachysurus vachellii
GTGAGTGAGTGAGTGAGTGAGTGAGTGAGTGAGTGAGTGAGTGAGTGAGTGTAACCCACAGACGATCTCTGGAACTGTATCATAATGGGAGTTGAACACAGTATCACCTGGTGGAGGACTTGTGGTATGGAGAACACCACCTCCAGCTTATCACCAATACAAAAGCAGTGGTGGTGGAGTTCCACTGTGGTAGAAAGTGAGGCAATATACAGGAGGCGGATGTGGAGATGATGCAGCGGAAATGTAATCGGAACAATTCAACCTCTGTGGTATGACATCCAGGAGGACCTTCGGCCATTAGCTTGTCCTACCAACGTGCTTTTCTACAGCGCATCTATTTCATTTTCTTACACAGATCTAACAAAAGTACTATTAAATCGCATGTGTAGTGTTCTTGTATTTAACTTGTACTGTATTAAAATGAATGAAAGAAAGGTTAAAATTGTATTATTTATTTAAATATCTGCCAATCCTCCCTACGAATATAATAAACATTACTGACGCTAATTGCATTCTGGATTGACATCCTTCTGACAGCCAGAGCAGCTATTAGATTCTTACAGGATTATACTCAATACAGTCACACAGCCAGAATCCTGAATCCTATGGCAACCTAGGTGTTTAATACTAATAGTCCATTCTTAATATTCTCTGCCACAAAGCATTCACCCTGCTGCTATAACAAGAAGTGGTTTTGTGACTCTCAATGCAGTTCTTCATTATTAAAAATGATCGTTAACAAAGAAGTCTAGCCTACAGCTAGCGTACATAGGATTTGTGCAGAGCTGCACTCCGTCCTAACGTTTCATGCTCATTTGTCCGTTAATTATTGCTATTGGTGGCACCGAGACGTCCTTTATGCCAAACACAGCACTTTCATGCCGTTCATACCACAGAAATGGAGAGGGGGTGACTGACTGTTTTCCAGTCATTATGCTGGGTGAGTCATTTTAATGTTCTGTGTTTATGAAGGGCATCATGTTTGTCTGCTGGAAAAAAACAGGAGCAAATGACAAACAAACAGCTACAGCAGAACATACTGAATTAGACGGTCCGATAAAAAGGAAAACGCTCCTTTGCTCCTTTCCTAAGCCTCCCACTTGCTCATTAGGGATAGATGTTAGACATAAATATTAAATTAATCTTAAATTGAATTTGTTTTATTCTGTTTCTATACTTCTGTAAAGTTGCTTTGAGACCATGTGAATCGTTAGAAGCGCTAGACAAATAAATTGAAATGAATTGAAAACACAATTAATGCTGAATACAGAAGATGAATCGACCCTAAACATAAAAATCAGTCATGCTCAAGCAAAGTTAGTTCGATTCCTTTGGCTTGCTTTAATTGTTGACATGTCTTTAGCTCTACATGATAATTGCAACACTGGGTTTGTTCCTGTTGCTGTAGCAACATGGCATTAATCAGAAGCGTGAGATGCAACAAGCCTCTGCATGATGCACCAGCAATTAACAGTGTAGAGGTCTAACACCATGAACTGCTTCTAATGACTTTCTGTAAATGTTCAGGGAGGATTCATGGTTCTCTCACGTCTCTGAAATAAATGCCGCACCGCCTGAGCCACACAAAGTATAGCTGGTGTTTGCAGACGGCACCCTCACATGAATCAGGACGTGTTGGAGGATTTCTCCTAAATTCATCTTTAAAGTCTTTAAAGTTGAATGTTAGAGTTGTAATAGGTTTCATTCAGAACTCAGTTGCTAATGGAATAAAAATTAAGAGTCATCTGTTGATACGTCACATTTATTCCCAGCAGGGAACGATTCTGATTAAAGCAGTCTGGGCTACGAACATGAATCAATGCAGTGTCACACTGACAGTAATTACTAGTGTTGTCCTGAGTAACAATAACTGTGTGTGTGTGTGTGTGTGTGTGTGTGTGTGTGTGAGAGAGAGAGAGAGAGTGAGAGAGAGAGAGAGAGAGAGAGAGAGAGAGAACTTTCCCTGGTCAGTTGGTTAAAACTTAGTGAAACTTTTAACAGTGAAATAGTGAATAGTGAAATTCTGATTATATTGATGTTATTTTTAACACAGAAAAGAAACCACTGTGTTAATATTTAGAAGTTAATTACTGTAGTTATTAGTTAGTAATTAGCATTTTCACTTTATATTGTAGGTTTAACCCAAAACATCCATCTGTATATTACATCCCATTTGGGATAGATAGATAGATAGATAGATAGATAGATGGATGGATGGATGGATGGATGGATGGATGGATGGATGGATAGATAGATAGATAGATAGATAGATAGATAGATAGATAGATAGATAGATAGATAGATAGATAGATAGATAGATGCATAAATAAATAAATAAATAAATAAATAAATAAATAAAATGCTTCCCAAATAAAAAAAAAGCCTACATCTGATAAAACCACTTAAGACCAGTAATAAATTTAAATAGATCTCTAACAGGACTCTGGTGGTTTCTCTCTTCTCCATTAAGTAGTGAAGCCCATTTTCTGCTTCAAGGCTGATTCAGCACACGTCATCCATCTCTGTGGAGTCTCAAAGGATTACAGTAGAATAATATTTCCAAATAATCTGTGTACACTCTGTAACATGAGGATGTGAGTGTGGCTCAGTGATGTGAATTTCCATCATCTTCTCTATTAGTGTAGATCCTACTTATAAAGCGTTGTTCTACACCACCGGATCAATAACCTAAACACTGCACAGGCTTACACAGCATTAAAGAACTGCATTCAGAAACCCAGTCCAACTTAATGGTGCAATAGTCGGAATGTCTTAAATTTAACTCCTCATGCTTAAAATGAAGCAGTCTGAGCAAATAAATGTTGTATGTAAATAACACTAAACAAGGAAGTAATAATCTTCAATGCAACATAGACTTATTATTATTATTATTATTATTATTATTATTATTACTATTACTGTTATTACTATTATTATTATTTTTTGTATTATTATTATTACTACTACTATTGTTATTATTATAATGATTAGTAAAAGTATTATTATTATTATTTTATTATTATTGTTGTTGTTGTTATTATTATTATTACTATTATTATTATTACTATTACTATTATTATTGTTATTATTATTGTTATTATTACTATTATTATTATTATTATTATTATTATTATTATTATTATTATTATTATTACTATTACTATTATTATTATTATTGTTGTTGTAGTATAACTCAAAGGGCTGTGGCTCAGTGGCAGTTCTATGATGATCTGTTGACACCGACTATAAGAACTGCAGGTGTTAATTAAATACAAAATGACATTCTATGGAGGATAAAGCTTATAAAATGTAAACTGTACATAACATAGTGTAATAATCAGGTACCAGAAAAGGTGGCCAATCAGAGTGAGGTTTGCTTCATGATCTCATGTTGTTGTTTTAAATCTTAAGATAACTTGATGACATGCCAGTTGTACCTTAATGCATAAAAAACAGATATTATTTGATGTGAGTCTGAGATTTGATCAACTTCAGTTACGGTTCCAACTACAGATTAGAGGATGTGCCTGATACAGTATATGCAGAAAAATGAACCATTCCTGGCATCTGGTGGTCATGTTGTGAAGAGAGAATAAAGAACCAAATGCCATAAGATCTGAACTTTGATTAAACAATTTGACTTTACTTACTACAATATGTGAGGTTTACTTGATGGAAGCTCTAGTGACACGCCATGGCACCTGTCTATCATCCCATACGTAGGTTTTCCCCAAACTGGTGCTACAGAGTTACAAGAACACAACTGTACAGATAATTCTGTATGAATTACACTTCCACATTACTGGAACGAAACATCTCACAAAGCAGCTCTATGAAGACAAAAGTGTGTGAAAGTTGTGTAATGCACAGAGACCTGACTCTAGTCTTAACCCCACTGAACACCAATAAAAAACCCCAGACCTCCTCAGTCTTCCAACATCAGAGTCCAATCTCACCGATGCTCTTGTAGCTGAATGATCACTGATCCACACAGACACACTCCAACATCTAGAGTAAAGTCTTCCCAGTCAAGAAGAGTGAAGATTAGCAAAGGGAGAATAAATCTGGGACGAGACGTTTAACAAGCACATACGGTTGTGATGTTCAGGTGTTTTTCCATCATTAGACCTGCTAAATGCTGTGAAAGTAAAATTCTGACTTGTCAAGAATGACTTCTTCAATTTTCTTGTCCTTATAAGCAGCTGTTTTCTTCAGCTGGACTGTTGACTTTCTTTCTATGTTTCTATACACTAAAAGACTGAGGCTTTGGATAGTCATAAATTCCTCGCGTATTGTTTTTCAGGTTTAAGGCTTATCATCTGATCGAGAGTTCTCTAAGCTATTTGATGAACATGGCTATGAAGGCTTAGCACTCACACATACGTGCAGTTGAAATCTTCAGCCAAGTTGCTGAGGAAATCATTTCAGATGAGATGGTGATTTTATTTAACCCACTAGAGGACAGCAGAGGGCTGGAAAAATACATTTACATTTACATTTACAAATACATTAGCCTTTATCCAGAGCGACATACATAAGTGCTTAAATCTCTAACATTGAATCATTAATGATGGCTCACTAGGTTACATACTTAAGATACCAAAATAGTGATGCAATATGAAATTCTATCTTTTATCTGAAAAGACCATACAATTTAGTGAGGAAATACCACGAGTGAGTGAGTGAACAAGTGAATGAGTAAGTGAGGGAGTGAGTAAGTAAATCAGTGTGTGACTGAATCAGTGAGTGAGTGAGTGAGTGAATCAGTGAGTGAGAGAACGAGCGAACAACTGAATTAGTGAGTGAATAAATGAGTGATTGAATCAGTCAGTGAGTTAGTGAGTGAATGAGTGAACAAGTAAATAGTGAGTGAGTGAACGAGTGAATAAGTAAGTGAGTGAGCGAGTGAGTGAGTGAATCAGTGAATGAGTGAGTGAGTGAACGAGTGAATGGGTGAATGAGTAAATTAGTGAGTGAGTAAATCAGTGTGTGACTGAATCAGTGAGTAAGTGAGTGAGTGAGTGAGTGAATCAGTGAGTGAGAGAACGAGCCGAACAAGTGAATTAGTGAGTGAATCAATGAGTGATTGAATCAGTCAGTGAGTTAGTGAGTGAACGAGTGAACAAGTAAATTAGTGAGTGAGTGAACGAGTGAATAAGTAAGTGAGTGAACGAATGAGTGAGTGAATCAGTGAATGAGTGAGTGAGTGAGTGAGTGAGTGAGTGAGTGAGTGAGTGAGTGAGTGAGTGAGTGAGTGAATGGGTGAATGAGTAAATTAGTGAGTGAGTGAGTGAGTGAGTAAATCAGTGTGTGACTGGATCAGTGAGTGAGTGAGTGAGTGAGTGAACGAGTGAGTGGCTGAGTGAACAAGTGAATTAGTAAGTGAGTGAATCAGTGAGTAAGTGAGTGAGTGAACAAGTGAGTGAATCAGTAAGTGAACGAGTGAGTGACTGAGTGAACAAGTGAATCAGTGAGTGAATCAGTAAATAAATAAGACATTTTAGCACATTAGTGTCTGATAAACACAGTCCTATACAGTATCATATATCTTTCTGTATTACATTTTTATCTCCTTCCTGTAAAAACACACTTAAACAAATATATCTAGTAAATCTACAGCAGTATATAATGTACATTTATGTAAGGTTTGTATTTACAAAAGGTCACTGAAATGTCAGCATTTCTTACTACTTATTCAGTGCAATAAACCAATATAGAATTACTGCATAAAATATCAGAAGACGGCTTCTTGAAGAAACTGAGGCACGATATTATATAATAAACTTCTTTTTTTATTATATAATAAACTTCTTCATTTTGATTGCAGAACCAAAGCAGTGCAGAGATTCTGAAAAAAGAGTCGCAGTTTTTTTCACTCTCTCTTTACCTCCTTGTGAAATAAGCCACAGGTCTGATATTAACAGACACATGTACTGTATATACACGGGGGGCACGGTGGCTTAGTGGTTAGCACATTCGCCTCATACCTCCAGGGTCAGGGTTCGATTCCCACCTCCACCTTGTGTGTGTGGAGTTTGCATGTTCTCCCCGTGCCTCGGGGGTTTCCTCCGGGTACTCCGGTTTCCTCCCCCGGTCCAAAGACATGCATGGTAGGTTGATTGGCATCTGATCTTTATTATCTCTGTTATTACGTCATTGTCTTTAGTACAGTAGCTTTATAAATCATGTACTTAAGGTATAACGTCAGGATGGCTGAGCGGTCTAAGGCACCAGACGCATGGTTCAAACCTTCCCCTGTGGTAAGGAGGATTCTGGTCTCTGAATGGAGGTGTGGGTTCGAATCCCCCTTCTGACATAAAATATACTACTGTACCTTCATATCTCAGTCTGTTAGACTACAGAATAAATATGATATAAATCTGAAAGCCATGATATCTCTTCACACAATGGTGTTCAGTTGATAGATTCATTTGATCTCACCACAGAGTATGATTTCGCATCTACATTAAACAGAACTAATTGTCACTTCCCGGATAATTTTACACATGGGATTTTAGCTAAAGTGCCTATTCAACCTCTGCTGTGATGGGACGACCTGATCGGCAATGATGTTCTAATATCCTTCAGCGCTCTACTGTCGCTATTCCTGTTATATTCCCTGCCCTTACATCATCATCATCATCATCATCAGCATCGTTATCCAAGCTTTTGGAATTACTGTATAGGAATTTTATCTGTGCTTTTTACCAGCATGGGTTTGTGGCATTTTTATTTTTGAATTATTTTCAACCACTGCTTTGTAATGTTAGGGAAGTTTATTTATTTATTTATTTATTTATTTATTTATTTATTTATTTATTTGTGAGTGCTTGAACATCCTAGAGACACAGTAGATAGGCCACTGCTGAGAAGGAATCTGCTGAACTTGGAAAAACTCAGCAGGAAGTCAATTCAGAACATGCTCCATCCAGCACACCTGGAGGTTACAGTCAATCCTTTGCTCAAAAGCACTTGAATGTGTTCAATCGAGGTGTCTGAAGTTTCAGAAATCCTTCCTTCAGCGTAGTAACTTCTATCCTATGAGATGGTATCGAAGCTGGCAAGAGATTTCTAATAAATAAATTAGAAATTTATTTTTCAAATAAATGTTGTATGTAAATAACACTAAACAAGGAAGTAATAATCTTCAATGCAACATAGACTATATTATTATTAGTAGTAGTAGTAGTAGTAGTATTACTATTATGATTACTATGATTACTATTATTATTATTATTACTATTATTATTATTTTTTAATTTTTATTATTACTACTACTATTGTTATTATTATAATTATTAGTAAAAGTAGTAGTAGTATTACTATTATTATTATTACTATTAGTATTTTTATTATTATTATTATTATTATTATTATTATTATTATTATTATTATTATTATTAATGAAGTTTCAGAAATCCTTCCTTCAGCATAGTAACTTCTATCCCATGAGATGGTATCGAAGCTGGTAAGAGATTTCTTTGGAAGAAGTAGTAGTTTTTTTAGTTCATTTTTTTGTTTTGATTTGGTTTGGTTTTTGCTAAATACTAAAAGATGTCTCCTTCAAACATCTTCAGGACTTCCTGTTTCCTGTTTTTAAGGAAGTAGATTCAAAATGAATAGTACGCTAATCATCTGATTTTTGCTAATATTACTATCGCTAAATTGTGAAGTACCTAGCTAATTTTATTACGGTTGACTGTGAGGCCGAACAACACGAGGTCCTGTTTAAGCTGGTGTATAAGAGGCAGAGTTTAGAGCTTATTGTTGAAACTTCATGGTGAATTACTCTGCAATTTGTACTAAGCATCTTCTCCAGTTTGGCATGAAGAACGTGAAGTGGTTTTCACTTAAGACAGCTTTTAGACATAATGCATGGATACAGGATGTAGAGCATGTAGCATTCGAACCCCAGAAAGCTCTAGTTCTCCATCTCTACCTCACCATCTATTATGTAAAAATGATTGACAGCCAGTGAGTCACTGACTGACTGTTCGGGAAGCAGAATAAAAAGGCTTTGATGTCTACGGACCCATACGTTTACGTTTATCCATTAAATTCAGCATCTATTTTGCCCAACTGAATCATTCCTTACATCATAGAGAACAGATTCGAGTCATCTTTACCCTCAGTACAATACAATACAATATTATGAGTGATTCTTTTCCTCCGAACAGCACCGTGAGTGACTTCCATTCTCGATAAAGAGTTTTAAAGAGAATGTTGAGAGATTTTTTTGACCTTATTTAGCCTAATATACAGTTTCATCTCAGGAGGATGCAGTAACATCAGATGCAGAGGATGCAGAGATGTCCATGAAGTGACCAGTTTGTTTTGTTATTATTACTGGGCAAGAAAACACAAAAGAAAAAACATCTCAACTTCTTCATTCTCAAGCTACATGGATACCTTCCAAAATGTAGTGACCATGCATAATGAATTTTTTCAGAAATATTTGTACACACAATAAAGCTAGGCACTAACCGTATAGACACGATGTACGGAATATGACTGGAATTGTTTAAGGAAGTGCTTTAAAAGAGTAAATGATTACACATTAACTTAGAAAAATAACAAGAACCTGTTACCGGACCTCCCAGGATGAGTCACGATTTAAGCATCGGCGATACGTAGAAGGAAAAAGGAAGTGTGGGACCCAGTGATGAAAGTGCTTCTTCACAACAGTCACAACGACGTGTAGTGTGAACATGTGAAAGTGAGAGACGGCTCTGGGAATAAAGGAACTTACTAAACTGACTAAATGCAGGTAAAAGACTCGTACATTTATAAACTAAAACCACTGAGAAAATACTGCATTTGTAATTTATGTATCTGACTGTTTGAGATGTGCATTTTAATATAAATATTCAGCTATTACAAGTAGATTTATTTTATATAATGTTTTATAGACAAACTATAGACTATAAACTATAGACTTAAACATTTACATGATTTGGGACATCAATTAGATTTGGGACATTAATTAATATATATATATATATATATATATATATATATATATATATATATATATATATATATATAATACATTTTCTCACTAGTCTGCTCCAAGAAGGGCTTTTGAAACCATTTTATAATAATAATAATAATAATAATAATAATAATAATAATAACAAAGACATTAAAACTGTGGAATGAAATATACGGAGTTGCCAGTAAAAGTGTTGCTTTATTATTTCCTCATTACATCATTGGTCCTGGTGCTGAAATAATAGTAAATTAACTTTCCAAAATATTCACTTTGTTCTATCTTTATTTTAGGCATCTGTGGGACAAATGACTCCGATAACAGAAGTTAATGACAATGAGACCGGCGTCTGTTTGTCTGCCGATTTAACTATAAAGCATTATTACCTTCCTATTATGTATGGGATTATATTTGTGTTTGGATTTGCTGGAAATCTCATGGCCATCATAATTTACGTGGTCAAACTGAGACCTTGGAAGAGCGGGAGCATCATCATGGTGAACCTGGCGGTAGCCGACTTGCTGTACGCTCTCAGCTTACCTTTCCTTGTCAATTTCTACATCGTCGAGAACTGGAGGCTGGGCGAGTTTATGTGTCGCTTCCTCCGCTTCTGCTTCCACTTCAATCTGTATGGTAGTATCCTCTTCCTTACATGTCTCAGTGTCTTCCGTTATGTGGTGGTGGTGCACCCACTTCGAGCAGCTCAGGTCCAAAGGGCTTCTAGAGGTGTCGCTGCCTGCTTGGCTATTTGGGCCATCAGCCTGTTGGAGATCGGCCCAATGCTCAGCATGATCACAACCCAGAAATATGGTAACACCACGGACTGTTTGGACTTTGCCAGCAATGACCCCAATACGGTGTGGTGGTATGGCTGGCTACTCAGCGTGTTGGGCTACTTACTACCCCTGGTTGTGGTGTGTTGGTGTTATACACGTATCAGTGGTGCACTGGGCAAAAGCCTTTCAGCATCTAGGCCCAGCAGGGTACGAGCTCACAGACTCACAGTGATTACCTTGTCTGTGTTTGTCATGTGTTTCCTGCCCTATCACATCCTGAGGCAACTAAGAGTAAGCAGTCTGAGGAGCAACGTGACATCCTGTTTGCAAATGAAAATCATCAACGATGCCTACATGCTTTCACGGCCGTTGGCAGGCCTCAACACCTTCTTCAACCTGGCACTCTTCACCTTGGCCGGAGACAAGTTCCAGCAGGCCTTCTACAGCCTGATTTGCAGAAGGAAACCTACCATCAATAAGGTAGCAGTGATCTGCTGAAGATCTGAAAATAGACCTTTGTTGTACTCTTCATTCGAATTAAACCGTATTACAGAGCACTAAATCTGAATCGTGTTTACTGTATCGACAAAGAACTGACGTTTAAATCACCCGAATTCCAACTGAAGCAAGAAACGTTCAACATAAATGATTAATGTTACTTTGGCATAAAGGATTGAGCTCGTTTGTCAAAGACTGAAAGGGTAATTAAATGCACTGGTAGGGCAATTACCTCAGACGATTATTTCAACATACAGTATGTAGTGAGAAAAGAACAAACCTTCTTCAGTAGTTCAGGACAGTCGTTAAACATTTACACAAACATCAGGAAACGAATGCACGAAACCCAAGTACCTTTGTTCAGCTATTAACAACTTTTTTCTTTTTCTTTAGTTTTGTTCACATGAATATAAGAATTATTGCATCAATTAATACATCAATAATAAAACTAAATGAACATCAGCTGATTTAAATTACAGATTCTTTTTTAATTCACTATTTTCCAACAACCGAAAAACTAATAAATAAACGAATGATTTTTTTTCCCTTTAAGCCTCCACATGTACCACACTCCACATAATTTGGGTTTAAAATAGCGAACTCTGACTGTGGGAACGAGTCGCCGAACAGAGACAGAAGGTATTTCTGCTGATTTCTTCACAGTAGATGAATCACACCACCTGATGAGCTGAAACTCAACGGCTATCCATTTGCTCTGCTAATTTAGTGCAGTGTGTCACCGCTAAACAGTTTCCTGCAGGGGTCACTGGCACACAATCCCAATCGATTTGCGTTCGCTATAATTCACTGTCCTTGTGTGTGGCTAAACTGAGCTTCAGAAACAGCAGACGTGGGATAAGTAATGATTAATAATACTGTTAATTCGAGTGTGTTTTTGTGCTTAGAGTCAATCATTTGAAAATAAATACGATGAATCGATGCCACCTTTACTGGAAGTTAATTATTTATTTCTTTACTTGAACAGGTTATTCATTATTTTCATTTCATGTACTGTATTTTAATAGGAAAGTATTTAAATGAAGAATTTTCTAAATTCTTCACCAGCGTGACAAAGATGAGAGTGGGAAATGTCATCGAACGTCAAGGCCGGCGTGTGTAAGATAGTTGTTTTATTGAACTTTTATTTCAGTCCGATTCGATCCTCTGTAATTCTGTTCGGCTCTTTTTACGCTTTATGTCGTCTCTAGTTCAGTGACTCACCGATGGGAGCTGTGCCACAAAGCCCAGCACTCGGTCTTCAACTTTCACACACACTGGACGAGTTCCATCCAGAAGAAGCAGAAAATAGAAGTCAGTGGGGGGGCGGGGGGTTGGGGGGGGGATGCTCAAGTATTTTGGTGATGCAGTTCAAGTTTAATTTTATCTCTCACCCCTTCCCTTCCCTTCCCTTCCCTTCCCTTCCCTTCCCTTCCTTCCCCAACACCAACACCAACATTAACTCCCAATAAATAACTGATTCTACATCTGCATCTTTTTAAAAGATCGTTTTAATTTGCATTTGTATCACCACCAAACGATGGCATGATATTTCCAAAAGATTCGCAATTTCTTTGTAGTATATTGCACTTCAGTGACCAAAACAGTTTGAACGCCGTTTGTAACACCGATGGCAACGATTTCATTATGTTACACTCTGTCTCACTCTGTCTTATATACAGTACACGACCGTACACGCTCACGCTAACACAGACGTCATGTTTCTATCTTCACTTGCACATATACAGTTAGCCTCGTACCAAGCAGGCAATGTAAACAAAACACACAAACACAAAGCAGCAACACACAATTATATTTTGTTTGGTGATTACAACCAGCTTGTGTTTCATTTTCCATTGTTCAGGTTTTTTTTTTTAAAATGATGATTCCCATTACAGAGAAAGTGTGTGTTAGTGAACGTAGAGCTAAAGACTAGGGTGTGATCTTGTTCTGTATGTGACTATATGACTGGCATCTTTCTAACGCTGAGAATTCACTTCATGATCTCCTCTGTATATCTGTAAGTGACAGACAGGAGGAGGAGGAGGAGGAGGAGGAGGAGGGAGAAGTCTGTCTTACATCAAGTACTTTCCATTCCTTATTATAGCTCCTTTACTTTCTCAGGACTTCCAGGCAATAAATTCACTAAACATATCCAAGTATCCAAACGTAGGTGTCTTTTGTTGTGTAAAAATAATTTAGCATCTTGAACACATGACTCAAAAACACCTTTATACGTTTCGGCTGAAAAAAAAAAAAATAAAACAAATCCTGAACCTTGAACCATCTGAACGTTGGTTTGGTTTTCACGGGGCACGTGACGGAAAGTGATTCGAATAGTTTTTACTATACAATACTACAATACACTACGACCGCCTACAGCTATGACGCAGGACGTGTTAGAAGCCAGTTCATATGTTTTACCGTATCCAGACTCAGTGCGTTTCTTTTTCTGCATAGCATTCGTTTGTAATTATCAACACTCCTAACGATGAAGAATGAATTAATGATGAACCCCTAGAGAAATGATCGGCAATAAGCCACGTCCCTGATGTGTATAAAGGGTTGGAGATACATGTACGGGATCTTGGAACAGCGCTGCATGAATAATCTCCTTTATATTTTTAGATTTATGTGTCTGAACACTTTCTTTAATTAAGACCTCAAAGCTTCACTAGGGCTTAAATGCAGAGACTTTTGAACGTTGTTTTTTTTTTTCTCCAACCACAACCAATGTGTTCATGAGTTCTGTGTTGAGTCCATATAGTTTCCTGGTATTTAGCAGAAGGACTCAGGAAGTCAATAATGTTTACAAGAGCACTTGTTTTAAACCTCCCAAATCACCTCTGATACATAAGAAGGACTTTACAGACAGAACATTAGATCTTCTTCTGCCAAAATGTTCTAATGCTCAAAGGGCAAGTTAATGACACATGAGCTGAAACTTTAATTGCATTTTCCACATTGCATTTAATAAATTATTTTTTTGTTATTTCTTGCATTTATTTTAAATATTCAGGCTTGACATTAAATTTGCACATATATGTAGTTTCTCACTCGCTCACTCAATCATCTTCTACCGCTTATCTGAACTACCTCGGGTCACGGGGAGCCTGTGCCTATCTCAGGCGTCATCGGGCATCAAGGCAGAATACACCCTGGACGGAGTGCCAACCCATCGAAGGGCACACACACACACACTCTCATTCACTCACACAATCACACACTACAGACAATTTTTCCAGAGATGCCAATTAACCTACCATGCATGTCTTTGGACCGGGGGAGGAAACCGGAGTACCCGGAGGAAACCCCCGAGGCACGGGGAGAACATGCAAACTCCACACACACAAGGTGGAGGTGGGAATCGAACCCCCAACCCTGGAGGTGTGAGGCGAACCTGCTAACCACTAAGCCACCGTGCGCCCCTATGTAGTCCTTTTTTATTTTGCCTAAAGCTATGATTTTATTTTGCATAGAACCTTTTTTATATATATATATATATATATATATATATATATATATATATATATATATATATATATATATATATATATATAAATGTAATAACTATTTTTTGATGTTGTTAGTGTTTTAAACTTGATTTTAATACATTTGGGCTCCTGCTTTAAATGGTGAGTGTCCTTAGTGTGTGTGATGACTGATCACTTCTGAATGGAAATCTAGACTCGTGTTCAAAGACGCCTTCACATAAAGCCACATACAAAGACACCGCCGGGGCAGATGGTCTTCCACTGTGCTTCAGTGAAACAGAATACAAAACGTGTGTTTGTGTGGTCATTTGAGATGCCAGTCTGTGTTTAGGAAAATTTTAATGGCAGAAAAATTCCGTAGCCATATTTTAAGCTACCGATGTTGCGTTTCAGATATTAGTCGTGTGCGTGTTTAAGGAATCGTGTCTCAGTGTGCTGACTGGAACTGCATCTCAAACACAAAAAGAAGAGAGAAGAATGAATAAGAGATGAGAAGATGGCCACCCCATGTACAACTTGGCTCAGTGTGCCTTTTTTTGTGAGCATCACCAGCGTGCCACCTGGCTGGTGTAGTCCTCTGTGGTGGCAGGCTTTTCTTCCCACTGCCTTTTACTCTGGTCATGTTGCCAACGCCGCTCCTGCCTCTCCTGTTGGCGTGCAAACTGCACTCTCTGCAGGAATAGTTCCTTGGCAAACCTGTAGAGTTGAACATCCAGGAAGTTGAGGCGTTCGATTCGCTGCCTAACGTCTTGCCGCAATTCCACGCCAGCAGCGCGTGTGCTATTGAGCTGCGTAAATGCCGCGATAAAGTGCAGCCGAAAAGTACGCTCAAACAGGTACTGTGTTTTACGCTGGAACTCGGTCAGTCCGTAGAAAGCCATGTTTTTCAGATTGCTCATGGCGCTGGCGAGCAAGATTGCACCTCGTTCGCGCTCACCCATGGACGAGAGATTGTAGCAGCCGACCAGGCTCAGGTCAGCCAGCATGCGGACCTGCCGGTTGTTAGCCAGGTTGTGTGGGCATGCCATAAATTCTCCCAGTGTCACACCTGACCAGTCATCACCACTGTAACACGAAGGTAGCTCGGCCTGGGTAGGCGCGCGTCCATCACACATATGGAGAGACGTTTTCCAAGTGGCGCCACGCTGCACATGCTTCCATTCACTCAGATAGCGTGACACCGGGTCCCGCAGCATGGTGATGTAATAGAAGTTCCTGCAATGGACAAAGCAGAGGAAGTAAGTTTCAGACATAATGTTAAACAGGTCATAATATATGAACCTGATCAGTAACATCAATTAATTTCATTATAAATCAAGTATCCAGAAGCTTAGCATAATTAGCATAATCTTTTCTTCCTTTTTTTCTTAACATTCCCTGACAGTAAGCTGAAGGCTTTATTACTGTGATCAGGTTGTTCATGCATCAGTTACCCACACGTTTCAGTCCAAAATTCAAACAGCGTAATTCACAGGATGCTTTTAGGAGAGCAGCTGTTACATGAAACATATTTTACACACATCAGTGCTTCTAACGAGACAGGCTATCTGCTTTATTCTCTGAAATCCTGGAATGACTGTTGAACACAGATGAAAAAATGAGAACATTTGTTTTAAAGCTGTAATCCTTCAGCGCACACGGAGGCGAAAGAGGACGAGACGCAAGACGGAAAGTCCTGGATTTCGAAACAATCTATAAATAAATAGATTTATCTTTTTTATTTTAATTCATTTATTTTCCAAATTGTTGTAGTGAATATAAAAAATACGACGTGCATGCATCATAATAAACTATTAAAAAAAATGCATTGTACCAGAGGAAAAGGATTAAGTGATAATACACTAGCTTTTATTGTATAAATAAATGAATACACAATGCAGCCTGATACACAAACGTAAAAAAGGAAAGAAAGAAAGAAAGAAAGAAAGAAAGATAGAAAGAAAGAAAGAAAGAAAGAAAGAAAGAAATTAATAAAATACAAATAACAGAAATGAAGTTCTACATTATGTTGGTACATTAAGGCTACTGTAAAGGTTTCAAGACAATTGCACACATTCTGGTTATTTTACACTTCAGTGCTGAGAGAAACTTTCTAAAACCTCTTGAAAAGGGTCCGAGTGAAGCCCAAAAACCCCTAGAGGAACGAGTCAGAAGAACCCGAACCTGCAGTTGTTTTCTGCAACGAGATCCTGAGAAGCAGTATTTCATTCTCTGAGGATAGATCTCCTCTGAGCTAGAGAGAAAATGGACTGAAGGCAGCACTACTCTGATGTTTCCCCAGAGAGGAGATGATGGTTGGAAGAAGGTTTTCTCTTTTCATCTTTATCTCCCTCAGGCAAAGGTGGACATGACATATTCACTACACTTTTAAATTGCACATTTCTGCCCAAAACCAAACCTTCTTTTGGGCTCTTCTGCGGCTCGTTTTTTATTTTATCCTTTTTCCAAGGTCAAGCAAGAGACTCAGATAGAGGTGGGGGTGGAGGAGGGGGTGGGGCTAGTGGGGGTGCTAGTGTGAAAAGCAGAGATGGGGGACTCGAGTCATATGACTTGACTCGAGTCAGTCTTGAGTCACAAATTTGAGACTTGCTTGACAAATATTTAAAAAAGACTCGACTTGACTTTGACTTGACATTCATGACTCGAGACTTGACTCAGACTTGAGTCAAAAGACTCAGAGATGGGGGACTCGACTTGACTCGAGTCAGACTTAAGTCGCAAATTTGAGACTTGAGACTTGCTTGACAAATATTAAAAAAAGACTCGACTTGACTTTGACTTGACATTCATGACTCGAGACTTGACTCAGACTCGCACGTGTGTGACTTACTCCCATCTCTGGTGAAAAGAAATAAAAATGTACACTGAAAAGTTTCACAACAAAACATCAATGAGCAAATGAGTGAATATGAGCTGTAACATCTTACAGCTGCTGACAAAACCACCACATTTCAGGTCCAGGACTGAGATACAGGTAAGAGGTTCGTTTCCCCGCTTCAAGCTTCACATTAACCCTATTCAGGAACATTAACTCGTCTGAATTATCCACGTATGAAGCATAAATCTGGGCACAGCTTGATTCTCCGTATCGTTTTCTGTTCTCATAATATACGCTTGAGGCCTAATTGCTACTCATAACTGCCACTTACTGAAGACCCCATTCACCACAACAAGGCATCATTTGGCAATGATGGTGAGCAGAAGGGACGGAGGGTATGAGGGTAATATACACACACGACAGAGATGTCAGGCACTAGCCTGCGATTAGTACAGTGCTTTTGGCAGTTATATCCTAGCTCTTGCTCCTGGAGTGTCTGAAATGCAGACACGCTCTCATTAGTCTGTCTCCGGCACAGAAACACATGCAGCACGCGTTGTTGGAGCAAGCCGACTGTGAGGGGAAAAAAAGAACCCCGAGCCGAACACCATCAGTGTCACGCTGCATTAACCTCAAGCCATTTCAGCAACGCTATCTGCAGCGTCTGTGAATAACACTATGAGTATAAGCGATGGAGATGAGCAGAATTCCTGCATTGAATGAGCCTTCAATATTTTGACAATTACATTTTTTACAGGTAGCATTTGTCATCCTAATAGTAGAATCAAGATACAGCATCACATCGTTCATTAAAAAAAAACACTTTTCTTTGCTTTCACTATACTGTAACTACACTACATCTTTCGCTTGAAACGTCATATTCTCAGGAGTTATTAATTACAGGCTATAAAAATGAGTCCGTTTTATT
>NC_083467.1:1192500-1222500 GCF_030014155.1 Tachysurus vachellii
ACCCATCCATCCACCCATCCACCCACCCATCCATCCATCCATCCATCCATCCATCCACCCACCCACCCATCCACACTTTTATGAGCTCAAATTTTTAACCAACAGCATCAGCACCAGAGGACCGAGGAAATACACAGAGAGGCAGAGTCAGCGTGTGGTATATCAGCATCTCTCGGCTTCATCTCCTTGACAAGACAGAGCGTGCAAGCCTAGAAAACATGCATTATTTCTAACAGAACTCATCTCCTAATGGTGCCTCTGATCCCTCTGGCAGCCATAATGGACAGACTTTCTGCATCTTGGTTTCTCTCTTTGATGGTGACGGAATGGGGACATTTTGTCACCTGGGAAGAGACATCGGGAACGATGAGACCGTCTTTGTGTTGTCACAGAGCTGGTGTGAGGTCTGATGAGCTAGAAAACGGCTCATTCTAGTGACAAAGCGAATCAAACTGATTTCCAACTGAAGCACTTTTTGGCCCTTTCAGCAAAGTCCAGCGTCCACAAACGTAGCAATTGGGTACGAAGGGTGGTCCAACCAGTTATTAGGTTTAGGGGGCAAACACTTTTTCACACAGGGCCATGTAGGTTTGGATTTAGTTTTCCCTTAATAATAAAAACCTTCATTTAAAAACTGCATGTTGTGTTTACTTCTGTTATCTTTGACTAATATTTAAATAAGTTTGATGATTAAAGTGAACATTAAAGTGTGACAAACGTGCACAAAATAGAAAAAACAGGAAGGGGGCCAAAACTTTTTCACACCACTGTATATAATCATGACATTTTTTTTAAATCCCAGTGAGTGTTTGATGCTTGTGTTTTCTACATTTAACAATGAAAAAAACAGATGATTGTTTACGCGTTGAGTTGAGCTCCATCCCTGGGCATGTTCATAAAGCTCCACCTAGAGTGGAATCTTCCTGTTCTTTCAAAAAAGCCTCAGTTCATTGTGGCATGAATTCCATAAGATGTACTGTTCATGATGTGAATCTCCTAATCATCCCAAACATGTTCTGCTGAAATCAGATCCAGTCACTAGAAAGGCCACTGAAGTCGTCGTCATGTTCAGGAAACCTGACTGAGACGATTTTTCAGGGCTCTCAAGTTTTGAAGACAGGCAAGAGTGACATCGGGGCCCCCTGGCACCATCTCAGGGCCCCCAGTTTGAGAACCACTGGCCCTAGACTACTTGTTCTGAACAGGTGTTGTCAGTAAACCGGGGCCCCCGGCACCATCTCAGGGCCCCCAGTTTGAGAACCACTGGCCCTAGACTACTTGTTCTGAGCAGGTGTTGTCAGTGAACAGGCTGTAAAACTGATGCTGATGATCTGGGAAACGTCTCTAACAGCAGTCACAATGTCATTGTTTGTGTCAAACAAGTTGTGAATTTGTTGTAACATTACAACAGGAGATCATGACTTACTCTGTGCTCAAAGTGATGCTCGCAGGGCTTTTCTCTGTGGGTGAACGAGGATGATGATGAAAAATTCCAGGATCTGCTTTTTTTTCCATTGGTCGTTGTGTTAAATCTTACCCATATACAATAGTGCTATTTTCTGATTGGCTGTTGTGTGGCCTCTATTTTTGATTGGCTGATAAGTGTCAGGCTCGGCTAAGAGCTCCAGATTAGACGCGCTTGGTTCCTGCCCGGTTCCATAGAGACAGCGGTGCAGACTGATACGTTTTGGGCACTGTGGCTTATTAAATATATGATAAATAGTCAAAAGGTTTTTCTGCGTGAGAAATACAATGTGCTCAATGCATGATACTTGACAGCCCTCATTTTTGCTTTGTGATATGGTTCATGATCATGCTGGACGTAGCCACTAGAAGATGGTAAGTTGTGGCCATAAAGTTATGCACATGATCAGCAACCATATTTAAACAGGATGAGCTTTCAAGCGATGACTGATTAATATTAACAAACCTAAATCTTTCCCCACCCCATTACACCTACCATCTGTGTCCCTCAGCAGAAATCACACTCATTAGACCAGGCCACGTTTTTCCATATTCATCTGTCCAGTTTTGATGATCTGAATTACTGTAACATGTCTCTCAGCTCTGACCATTCTCATATGACCTCTGTTATCGACAAGGCTTTGCTGTCTGCAGAACAGCTGCTCACTGGATGATTTATTCTTTACTACACAATTCTGAGTAAACTTGTGAGAGATTGTTGTGTGTGAAAATCTCAAGAGATCAACAGAAAGTAATAGAAATACTCAAACCAGCCTGTCTGGCACCAATAATCATGCAACGGTCAAAATCACTCTGATCAAATTTTCCCCCATTGCACTGCTGTTGCACGAGATGTCTAATGAGATAATTGCACAGATTAGTAGACATACAGGTTTCCTCATAAAGTACTCAGTCAGTGTATGTCCAGTTGCTAGATAGCAAACTTTCCAGCATATAATTTTACATTAAAGTAAAACATTTCACCAATAAAAAATGTTAACATTTTTATTTCACTCTGCACAAGTGTGTTCCCTGAGTGTTTCATAAGGAGAAAAATATTGAAGAAATATTGTTTACACCACAGTGATTCGTAAATTGATGTGGTAGCTCAATGGTTAAGGTGTTCGACTACTGATCAGAAGGTCATTGGTTTGAATCCCAGGTCTACCAAGTTGCCACTGCAGGGCCCTTGAGCAAGGCCCTTAACCCTCAATTGCTCAGGTGTATAAACTGAAATATAAAGGTAAGTCACTCTGGATAAGAGTGTCTGCTAAATGCTGTAAATGTAAATTAGTGTGATGATTGGAAATAAAAAATCAGAGGAAGTTTGAAAGTATAAGATTGTTAGGCCTTCAGTAGAATGTCCACATCCTGTCCATCAGAAGGCCATAAATATATCTCTTTGGGAAAAAACTGTCACTGTGTGCTCTCTTAGGAGACACTATGACCCCTGTTTACAGAAATATAGCAGTGTATTCACCAGCTTTAATTATTATCAATAAATTATTATCCTAAATGTTTTAGCATTGCATTTTTTTGTTTAGATGGAACTAGGGCTGGGCGATAAAACGATAACGATATGTATCGCGATAGACACGTGATCGATATCAATAAAAAATGTGTTCGATAAAACGTTCAATATTTTTTATTCTTCGTCGGAAGAAAACTGAGGTCGCGAAGCAAGTTTGGATGCATTAACAAAGGCACTCGCTCTCTGGTAACCTAGCAACGTAGGGAGTGACACGCTAACAACCAATCATGTAACAGTATCATGTTTGGTTGCGCCATATCGTCGTCTCGTGCCGGTCTGCGTGATTCCTCTTCAGTAACCGACGACTGATGAGCAGAAAATTGTAAATTTTCGAGGAAATTCTAAATAAAAGAGGAAAAATCAGCTACTTTTTCATATTTCTGCAGGTTTTATATTTCAAACAATGTTACTGAAGTGTATCAGGTTTGTGTTTTATATTACAGATGTATCTCAGTCTACATCAGTTTTATTTACGTTTACAAAACACTGCACACATTTTACACACTTTATTCACCAGAAGGTGAACAGCTAGTGAACATCCTAACACTAAACTTGCACTAAAGTCTCAGGTTTCTCTCTGTTTATATTTAACACTTTGCACTATTTTATTACACTTTATTAAGCATTTCTTACATTTTCTTTCAATTTGCACCTTAAATGTTAAGAGATAACAGTTAAGTGTTCATTGTGACTTTAGACTCATGTTTACATTATAATTATTAGAGTTTTCCTGCTTGTTGACATTTCTGTCTTAATAACTGAGGGGATTACGATCAGAGGAAGGTTTAAGTTTCAAATAAAAAGGTTTAAATGTAATATATTTTTCTCCTGGTCCTTATTTTAAATGGGTCATAAAAATATCAATAATTATCGATATGACCGATATGAAACACTGATATCGTGATACAGTTTTCAGTCATATCGTCCAGCCCTAGATGGAACACACTAGAAAGACATATATGTATATATATATATATATATATATATATATATTTATATATATATATATATATATATATATATATAGTCCCTACTTCATTAGCAGTCCATAGAAGAAAAAAAAACAGTCCACCCATGGCCTCTCCATCCCCATTAAATTCTTCAATGCATAACTTAAACACAATTACTCCTGTGGTTGTTTGAGATCACTGAGGCTGGCACATCATTCGGTGAGTGGAAATTGTACTGGCACGTTGCCCAGTGTTGGGAGCCTTCGGTCTGAGTGGACTCTCCTTCCAACCTCGCTTGATATCCAAAGCACAGTGTTCACATTTACTTTATAAGACATTAAACAGCTAGTCTGTCCGTACGAGAGTCAGAGGTCAGCCGTCATACTGCTTATTAGCGATACCTGCCTATGGGCTGTGCTCTTGTCAAGCCACCAGTCTGGGTTGTGATAGTAAAGCTTATAATAAAATTGTTATAATAAAAAAATTTTTTTTGGTTTGTTTGTTTTGTGTGTGTGAGACTGTGCCTATAGAAACAGTGGCTGATCTCAGATGCATGGTCTGGCTCTGTCTGTGGCCTTAAGGACCTGAGGAGCAGCAGAGAATAGTGATGGGCTGGACACAGATTAAGTAGGTGATGTTGGATGTGGAGTGGTGGGGAAAGTGTGTAAGGTTATATGCAGTCACAAATGTAGCTACAAATCACAAGCCAACTACCTTGTCTTATTTTTTACTCACTCTTCCTGTTGTGGATAAGCAGATATACACATACACACCCTCACATCCACAAGCACATGATTATCACAAACAGAAACATCAATGCAAATAGCTTGGCCACAGCGCATTACACAGTGCATCACCAGCACAGTTCATTACTGTGAGCACAAAGTATCCACAGTGAAGCACGGTGTTGGATTGCGTCGACTTATTAAGGTTAAGGTGGGTGGAGCTAAACACAGGGCGCTCATACAAAATAATCTGTTCCACTCTTCAAACACTAAGCATACTGAAAATGTCACACTAAAGTAGGTGAACAGAAGCATATGTTTTCGAATGTCCAGTCAAAGCTCAAATCTCAATCCTATTGAGAATCTTTGGCAGGCTTTGCTATCTTCATTCACTCTGATAGAGCTTGAGCTAATCTGAGGATTAACTTAATTAAGAGGATACAGATGTGCACAGCTGATAGAGCCATATCCCAGAAGACATATGTAATAAAAGAAATCATTTTGAACTGTTAGACACACTGGCTGTAATAAATGGACAAATAAAGTGATAAAAATCCCAATTAAGTTCATTTCATTTCCAGGTTGTGATACTACAAAATGGGGAAAAGACCAAAATTATTGCAGTAGCATGCAGTACTGGGTTTAAAACCACACGGGCCGCTTTTACCACTGATGTGATAAGTGTCTTAATAACACATGAGGGCTTGTTACTCTGATACGGAAACATGCTGCAAACAATATTTACTAGTCCATAAAATGCTTTTGTTCTCTAATGGTATTCAGAGGCATTCTTTGTGTCTCTGTAACAGCTACGCAGTCGGACCTCTGTCATATCCTTGATGTCTCCGATGTCTGGTGAGACAAAGCTTCTGACACCCGATAAAAGCCAGTGAGGTATGATGATGATCAATAACACCAAAGTTGCTGCTCATATAAACAGGTTTAATATACACCCTGGACGGAGTGCCAACCCATCACAGGGCACACACACTCTCATTCACTCACACACTACGGACAATTTTCCAGAGATGCCATTCAACCTACCATGCATGTCTTTGGACCGGGGGAGGAATCCGGAGCACCCAGGTTTAATATATTATTTATATATAAGTATACATGTAACTGAGTTCAGTAAGTGGGAGGGAGTCAGGGTTGCTTCCTTTGGACATAATAAATAATAAATAATGCATAATTTCATAAATATAGTCATAAGATATTGAGGAATCTTACGTCTCTAGACACATACCCACGTAATCAAGACTAACGGTGGTCAATAAGTACGAAAGAATCTATGATCATGGAAGTGGTGTGTAGTGAAAACAGTAAACAGTAGAGGCTGACGAATACTTTGTCAAACAGTAACAACAGAACGTGTTTAATGATTTGTGCCTAAGTCAGAATGCAGACAGCTTGACATTAGAGCATTGACTACAAAATGCAACGATGAGGTCATTAATGACCGGCTCACGGAGCCTTCGTAAAAGAATCGAGGCGCGTCTATAATAAAAGGTGCAAATATTGAGAGCTACATTGAGCTCTATTGACTGTCAGATGAATCAAGTAAATGATTCATTACTTTAACATCTGTGCATTGGTCAGAAATTTCGAAGCACATTGAAGTAATTGAGGAGAAGAAAAAGAAGAAGAAAAAGAAGTGATTTGTTTGTTTCTAGCTCATAAAATATTGCAAGGTTTAATATTAGTATTGAATATTGTCTTACTGTACTATCAAGGACCTACTGAAATGTATAACTATATATAAACAGCACTGTAGATGTGTGTGTATGTGTGTGTGTGTGTGTGTGTGTGTGTGTGTGCCTGTGTATATATGAGAGAGCCAAATACACTGCTACTGTTACTTGTTAGACAAAAGAGATTTATTTGGCAAAAGAGAATACAAGAAAAAGTGGCTTCTCATTGAGCACTTCACACTTTAAACGTAGGGGGAAAATACTTTATAACATGAGCTGCTGTGTACAGGTGTTCCTAATAAAGTGGCTAGTCAGTGTATGTATGGTGAGTGTATGAAGATAAGATACAGTTTAAAATATATTTCAAGCATAATTTTGACTTTTTTTTGCCATTTAAAAGCCAGATGATGACAGTGTTGTTAATCAGTTAACAGTAGTGGAAGCGATCGAGGGCGAACGGATGGATGGATGGATGGATGGATGGATGGATGGATGGATGGATAGATGGATGAAGGTTTCCTCTCAAAACCTGGTTCACAGACGTACAGATTCAAGGTAATGCGCTCAAGGTAAGTCAAGGTAATGAGCTCTAATACTGACACTAGTCTGGTCTTATTACACTACATATATTACATTTTGAAGAGAGCTTGATCTCAGGCTGACTTGAGGCAGATTTGATGCAATCCTTTGATACAGCATCTAGTGTGCAGGGTAAGAAGATCTGTAAACATCTGACTGTTTCCTTTCAAAGCATGCGAGAAATGAACTAATTAAACACAATGAAGACTTACAACTGAGCATTATAAAGCAATACATACAGCTTTGTCACGGTATGTCCTCCTCACACTAACAGTATCAAAAACGATGTAGCTTATCTTCCACTTTGTAGATGGTTCGTAAGTAACTGTGACCTTTTGAACATCGTTGGTTCGTGGACTTATAAATAAATTGAAGTTGCTGACTCTCTGGAGGGAAGAGCTTTGAAATGTATGACTGTTTCTGAAGTAAGCAATTAGGATAGCGAGATTAAGATTCAGGTCTGTACGCCTTGCAGGCAGTGTGCTATTTAGTATAAAGGATGTCAACAGACCTACAGTCTTATTTTATTTAAATTAAATTAATTAGTTTGATTACACACAAGTACATCCTTTTGAAACTGAAAAAAAAAACATCCATTGGTAGTCCTGTGATGCTTCATAACATGTTAATTGGGTGTGTAACTATGATGTATCTTCAAAATATCCCTATAGCTTTCCATCCAGATGCTTTGAACTATGGCCAAAGGTTTCATACAGTATGTAAGTCTGGGCATTCGACCAAACCGTCATCAGGTCCAACACGAGATCTAACTAAAAGGACGTGGACATCGCAAGATAGGATCATTTTCTGTTCAAAAATGGAAGAGTAATATCATGGTGTAATTAAAGGTGGGGTCTCCGTTGTTTGAGAAATGCTTCAGAAAACTGTGTTGGGCCGCCAAACAAAACAAAAATAAAACTAACATGTGGCCAATTAGCAGTAAGGGGCGTGTCTTGTCAATATGGGCGGAGAGAGTGTTCAGTGCGCATGTGTGACATTAGCAGAAAGCGCTTTTAACATTGACATGGAGGATAAAAACAAAGAAAGAAAGCAAAGAAAGGCTTACGATAAGGTAAGAAGTAGGACGTGTTAATATAGGATCAGCTTTCCAGCGCTGGAGAGAACTGAAGAACCAGGAAGGCCTGTGATGGGACGCCGAGGCGCTTTTTTCCTTCTCGATAGGTGAGTAACGTTGGTTTTGTTTTGTTACACAGAACTAATATATGCCTTTGTCCTTTACATGATTATGCTTGTGTGTCATTTTTGCTTGTTTGTTTATCTACAATCGTATTGTTCTTCACTTCAGCTATGATAAAGACACATTTCTTTCCATTAGTTGACTGGGTTATGTATGTATGTGTGGGCGGAGCTATCAATACAGGGGTGGGACCCGTTTGGGTTAGGGGCGTGTTTGTTTTGGTGATTTCAAATGTCAACATTGGATTTCAAACAACGGAGACCTCACCTTTAATGGAGAAATGAATTATAAGCATAAAGGAAGTGTAGTCTCATGTTTCAAGCACAGTATATGGAAGTCTATGTTGTTTGAAGATTATACCTAATTTAATGTCTAGTTGAGTAAATAGTGTGCAGAGAAATGTCAGTAATATTCTGTAATTGTAGTGACCTGCGTATTAATATGGTTAAAACAGCCCACCTAATCATCAATTAAAACAAAGGTCAATTAATCAATCAATTATCGAAAGATTCCTTAATTGCAACCGTCTTTATTGATGTTGTTGTGGGATGTTGGTGGTCTAGTAAATTAAATTAACATCTGAAAACACAATTAGAGATTATTTATACCAGTCTGAATGCAACTAATAAATTAATAAATAATTGTTAAACGTGTAATTACTTCAGAGTTTATATTAATCACATCACCACGTTTCTCTCATTCTTCTCGTACTTCTTTCTTCTCTTACTTTTCTCAATAGCTTGGCTAATATTTCCTCCTTCTATATTTCTCTCTTTTTCTCTCTTAGGAGAAGGTCACTTTGCTAAATAAGCAACACAAATGGATGTTTTGATAATGAGTTGGATTCATTTCATTTAAATGATGGCTCTGGAGAAGCTAGCACATTTACTAGCACATTTACTAGCACGTTTACTAGCACATTTACTAGCACGTTTACTAGCACGTTTACTAGCACGTTTACTAGCACATTTAAGAATGCAGAATTCTGTTTACTTCCATTTGTTTGAGGCCATCAGGAAATTTGCTTTAAAATGATTCGATATAAAATGCAGTTAAATTGAACCCCATCGCTTTAACATTATGTTTACAAAGCACACGATCTCCAAAGATTAAAAATTCAGCAAATGTGCCGAATATACTGTATATTATAGTGTTACAACCTGGAACTGAAATTTTATTGGTCTTAAAGGATACATTATATGTCAAGAATTTGTATAGAAGAACCCTTAAGATATAAAGCCTATTATTAAACGTAAAACTTGTATTGTATTGGTGCTTGTATTGGTGTCGAACCTGTTGGTGTAAAAACCCCTAAACATTTAAGTCACATCATTAATTTAACAGAGTAAACATATTACTTGGTTATAGTCTAGTCTTATATTCTATAAAATTACACCAAAGGACCAAGCTCAATATGACGCTACCACCACCATGCTACCGTAACCATAATGATGTTAGATAGATAGATAGATAGATAGATAGATAGATAGATAGATAGATAGATAGATAGATAGATAGATAGATAGATAGATAGATAGTGTCATGACGCGGGATAGAAACGAACCCAAACGCAGGATAGCAAAACAAACGGGGTTTTAATAACAAAGGGAACACTAAACAACACACGGACTAAAGACAGGACAAGACAACAGTAGATTCCGCGCTGCACCAGGCAACGCGGCTTAACTAAATACTACTAATAATCAAGACACATGAGGGACAGGTGTGCAGAAGCGGGCAGGAAGAGACAAGGGGCGGGGCAGACATGTGACAGAAAAACATAAACAAAAGGCACATGACCAGAGTCCGGGCTGAGTCCTGACAGATAGATGGATGGATGGATGGATGGATGGATGGATGGATGGATGGATGGATGGATGGATAGATAGATAGATAGATAGATAGATAGATAGATAGATAGATAGTGTCAGGGGCGTGGGGATAAAACAGAGCCAAATGCAGGATAGCATAAAATAAACTGGATTTAATAACTTATAAAAAAAAAACATAAAAAAAAATGTAAAAAAACACGAAACATGGACACAGACTAGAGACAAGACGACAGGACAACGACACAACACCAACATCAGACAACAGACATCAGAAGATTCCACGCTGCTCACCACGCAGGTGTGCAGAGACGGGGAGGAAGAGACAAGGACGGGGCAGAGACGTGACACTAAACATAAACAAAAGCACGTGACCAAAGTCCTGACAGACAGACAGACAGACAGACAGACAGACAGACAGACAGATTATTAGTCCACATGGTGAATCCCCATGTCTCTCTCTCATGTCTCTACCCAGTCACTCATTTTCAGTGTATGGCCTCTGTGTGAGGTTGCAGTTGGATGCTTATGCTTATATCACATCACATAAATTATATGTGATTAGTGCATTCATAAGCTAATAATTAGCTTTTTTCAGCCAGCCAGAACTATTTGCTCAGTTCAGCAGTAAGTATCAGCCTTTTTCTTTGGCTCTGCCAGTTATAAAAGGCAACTACGGCCATTTCAATACCCGGTGTTTGTGCACTCATAGCACTTATAGTTTATTTCACTAGCTTTATTCTTCTGGTAAATTCTTTTAACTCTATGTTTTAAACACTAACAAATGTCCCCATGTCAACACGTGTCCTATTTCTTATTGTCTTCCGTTTCTCAATAAATTATAACCTCCGTATATAAAATATTTTATTACACTTGCCTTGACATGACATCTACAGAACGGGACAAGCACGGATACTGGATTTGTTCAGTAGGAGATATTTCAAAACTTTAACGACTTGAACGACGTTTAATTATTATAACCATTTGTGTCGTGTAGGAAAGTAGTTCTGATACAAAAACGGCTGGTGTAAAGATGCACATTGCGGGTATTATAATAGAATATCCATCCATCCTTAACGGCTTCAGTGGGATTTCATATACATACTGTATATCTAGCAAAGCATTTCCCATAAATATTCATGGAAAATACATGCATATTAAATGAGGAAGAAGCAATCAAATGTAATCAATTATAATTGATGCAAATCACTCGCTCACTCACTCATCTTCTACCGCTTATCTGAACTACCTCGGGTCACGGGGAGCCTGTGCCTATCTCAGGCGTCATTGGGTATCAAGGCAGGATACACCCTGGACGGAGTGCCAACTCATCACACACACACACACACTCTATTTCACTCACTACGGACAATTTTCCAGAGATGCCAATCAACCTACCATGCATGTCTTTGGACCGGGGGAGGAAACCGGAGTACCCGGAGGAAACCCCCGAGGCACGGGGAGAACATGCAAACTCCACACACACAAGGTGGAGACGGGAATCGAACCCCCAACCCTGGAGGTGTGAGGCGAACGTGCTAACCACTAAGCCACCGTGATGCAAATCAATTAATAAAAAAATAAATAAATAAACTTCTTCACACGCCGGACGTTAGGAATGGAAAAGTCTTTAACAGAACCATAAAGTTAATAGACGAATGTTTAAATAAATAAATAAATAAATAAATGTGGTGTATTTACCGTTTTGTTTCTACATTTCACAATTTTATTAGCGATGGATAAAACATGTTACATACACAAGCGGTCATCTTTAAGGCTCAGTGCTTCATGCTTCACACCGCACCAGGTATCTGAGCCAAACTCCAGCTTTTGACCCCTTCTACACTTTGCCGCATATTAAAAATGAATAAGACTCATCTGTTTATTGATTCGTTAACCAAGGACCGGTGATGTCTTCCTAATGCCACTGGATGGAAGACAGTGGAAGATAGATAGATAAAATTATGGCGGCTTTGCCACATAAGCTTCATGTTTAAGAGGATTACCGAGACTGCAGTTGAATGATCTTTTTCATTCGCCTTTGCACAAACACGATTACCCTCTTAGCTTTTTCCCCTCAACCAGCAAAAAAAATCTCAACTACCTTTGATTTTTTTATCATAGTTTAAAACTGTCTTCAGCCTTTAAAGCGTGAAGAGAGTTTAGTGAGTCAAAGTAATACCGTCGCGACGCTCAAGACTAATATTATATCATGCGGATATGATGAATCTAACCTCTGATAGACAATTTGATATGAAGATGCTGATAGATTTCATGAGCTTGTGTGATCAGTCCACACTTTGGGTTTTGAGAGCGATTCTGAGGCTGTTAGTAAAATTCACTCGACATGCGTCTCTATTCTCTTTACATACAGTTCATGCACACTTGATGTGGTAGTCTATCTGGTTCAGACCCGCTTGTGTTGTAGATGCTGTGATGAACATTCTGACTATTGTGCCAAAATTGCTTTTGTATAAAGAAAAGAGCAACATTATAAAAAAAAGTGTTAAGTATTTCTGAAATCATGTCCATGTATTTTTAGCAAAGTGTCTCTATTCATTCACCGAGATTTGTTGATTTCATTCATTCATTCAATTTCTACCGCTTATCCGAACTACCTCGGGTCACGGGGAGCCTGTGCCTATCTCAGGCGTCATCGGGCATCAAGGCAGGATACACCCTGGACGGAGTGCCAACCCATCACAGGGCACACACACACACACTACGGACAATTTTCCAGAGATGCCAATCAACCTACCATGCATGTCTTTGGACCGGGGGAGGAAACCGGAGTACCCGGAGGAAACCCCCCGAGGCACGGGGAGAACATGCAAACTCCACACACACAAGGTGGAGGCGGGAATCGAACCCCCAACCCTGGAGGTGTGAGGCGAACGTGCTAACCACTAAGCCACCGTGACCCCCATTTGTTGATTTCATTCACGACCAATTTTAACCCTCAGGGAAATGAATTTTTATACTTTTCAAAAATATACATATAAGTATATAGAGTAGTTTGATTTGAAACACATCATGGGTATTATAGTTCTACTAAAAGTAGACCACGATAGATTATAAACTGGGCACAAGTGGATGTGCCCAAGCACTGGCTGTGACTGTTGATCTGTTGATGCAGATGGAATTCGGTTTGAAGCATTGCCACAACAGAGAGAAAAAATAACTAGGGAACCTCTTTTACTGACTGGGATATGAGCTGACACCCTCAGCCAGACCTCCTGTTTCTAAAGATCTGCCCTATAATAATAATCACCAAACTGAGGACCATGTCCATGCAGTCCAGTAACACACTGGTCTTGTTCATACTCTAAGTGGAAGCTCAATGGTGCAAGTGGTGTTCAAATCTTCAACCCGGACCTTGTTGTGCCTTTGACAGACCTGCTTTATTCCCGGAACTGTTTAATATCACCAAGTACTCAATTACATTATACTAAAGTGTTTATGTAACAGCTATTACAGCACATGACACCAGCACCATGGATTGCAATAACATATAAACTCATTACTGGCTTTGTATGGGGCGAAGCGGACCATTTTTCAGAGCACATGCAGGGCGCTGAGCAGAAATGGATGTCTGTGTAAAATCTGAGAATGTTCTATTAGTTAAAAAGGCAAAAAGCTTATCTTGCATGTTTTGGTGGACAGATGAATATGAGATGATCATGAAGCTTCTGCCCAGGGTCATATGATCCTTTGTAAATAAAATTGACCTTCCAGCCTTCAGTGATAATGAGCCTGTAGAATGTTCCCTGCTATAACTGCCCCTTGAAATTACTTGCAGTGAAATCACTGGTAGCTCAGTGGTTAAGGTGTTCGACTACTGATCAGAAGGTCATTGGTTTGAATCCTAGGTCCACCAAGTTGCCACTGCAGGGCCCCTGAGCAAGGCCCCTAACCCTCAATTGCTGAGGTGTATAAACCGAAATAAAAATGTAAGTCACTCTGGATAAGAGTGTCTGGTAAATGTAAATTTATGACCCCCAGATAACTACCATTTTATCTTACAGTCTGTGCAGGTTCCGTAAGAAGGTTCTAAGGAAATTTAGTTGTATTGTGGTAAATACTGTGTCATGGAAATTGGTGACATTAGTGCGTCTTTATGGAAAGAATCACGCACAAGGTTGTGTTTCGTTACTCTTCCATAATAAATGCTTTTTAATTAAATGTTGGGGGCACGGTGGCTAAGTGGATAGCTAGTTCGATTCCCGCCTCCGCCTTGTGTGTGTGGAGTTTGCATGTTCTCCCCGTGCCTCGGGGGTTTCCTCCGGGTACTCCGGTTTCCTCCCCCGGTCCAAAGACATGCTTGGTAGGTTGATTGGCATCTCTGGAAAATTGTCCGTAGTGTGTGATTGCGTGAGTGAATGAGAGTGTGTGTGTGTGTGCCCTGTGATGGGTTGGCACTCCGTCCAGGGTGTATCCTGCCTTGATGCCCGATGACGCCTGAGATAGGCACAGGCTCCCCGTGACTCGATGTAGTTCAGATAAGCGGTAGAAAATGAATGAGTGAGTGAGAGAGAGTGAATAATTAAACGTGATGAAATACTTGAAATACTTTTAGTTAAATTAAGAAGTCTTCTGATTCATAGCTCAAGATAGTGATACTGATTCTCCTGAAAAAGACGATACAAATTATTCTGGGCTAGAGTAATTCTTATTTAAATATAAAAAAGTGACATAATATTTTGAGTTGTTTACTTGGTATTTGGTACTTGCTGGTGTTTCGGTTGAAGGAGCACTGTGTTAGTGGCCCTGGGCACTACACTGTAAAGTAGAGCTGCTCCACTCACTGTGCTGCAGAGATGACTGATCTTTATTGCTGAGCCAGAATATGGTAAAACACACACACACACACACACACACACACACACGAGCACACAGAACATTCAGAAAGATATTCAAGTACTATGTACTATGTACACAGCCACACACAGAATATATGAGTGTCACGTATTCAACCCGCATGTACATATACATACATATGCATCTCCACGCCACCCACACGGATCATATAAATCGGGATAAAGTGTCATTGCCAAATGAGAGCATGACGCATGGCACTGATGCTTCTGCATTTGGTGTCTGTACTGATTCCGAGCCCCCACCACAGCCACAGCGTGACAGCCCAAGCCTCATAAGCAGAGTGTGTGTGCCTGTGTGTCTGTTCTGAAAGCCCACTAGAACACTCTCCTATTCTGCACCGGTTCCTCCTTATCTCATTACACAAATCCATCCCTTAGCTAACAGCCTCCACTCTCATGACAACATGTCACGATGCTATCACAGAAGAATTTCCTCATTCTCAGTATCCATCCTCTCCATTGCTTCCAGGAAGTATGAGAACAAGTAAAGATGACCAGAGAAGGAGTTCTAAATGAGAGCCATCAGATTACACTTTTAGTGGTCCAGTAATAAATATGAAATACAACACCGAACTGATTCACGAGGTCCCGTAACTGCATGCCCTGGAAAAAAAAATCACAACCTGGGCAAGTTAGGAATCCATCCAATCTAGCTGAGCTAAAGCATCTTAGCTCTGAACTCAATCAATATCTCATGGTGTAGACAAAAGGATAAACCACAGAAATGACTAGGCCTGGGCCACCGAAATGAATATGACCCCGAAACAACTCCCAAAATCAATAGATGCTGGCTTCCTGATGCTCTCAGACTGAAGCTCAGGACGGGTTTGAGAAAATGGTGTAAGTCAAAAGACCATAGAGAATTGAATTAATACCACATCCGTCTTTTGTTCCTTCCTATTATGTTATAATTGCTTAAATAAGTTACATCAGGACAAGATTAGCAACACTATAAACAAATACCAACCCAACAGCCTCCTCATCCTTCCTCTACCACCCACATCCCTGACTGCTGAGATATTTATACCTTTGGTTTGAGACACTGAGACAATTCAGAGGGAGGCTAAGGGTAGTGCTAGGCAATAAAAGGATCTTGGGTATTCAAATACAATAAATTTCTGCTTTTTCATTTAACTTACATCATAATACAAGCCAGGGGGGCACGGCGGCTTATTGGTTAGCACGTTCGCCTCACACCTCCAGGGTTGGGGGTTCGATTCCCGCCTCCACCTTGTGTGTGTGGAGTTTGCATGTTCTCCCCGTGCCTCGGGGGTTTCCTCCGGGTACTCCGGTTTCCTCCCCCAGTCCAAAGACATGCATGGTAGGTTGATTGGCATCTCTGGAAAATTGTCCCTAGTGTGTGATTGCCTGAGTGAATGACTCTGTGTGTGTGTGTGTGTGTGTGTGTGCCCTGTGATGGGTTGGCACTCCGTCCAGGGTGTATCCTGCCTTGATGCCCGATGACGCCTGAGATGCACAGGCTCCCCGTGACCCGAGGTAGTTCGGATAAGCGGTAGAAGATGAATGAATACAAGCTGTATACAGGAGGTTGGGTTAGAATAAAGCCATCAGATATCCTCAAGCTGTGAGGAGATAGTTAGGACGGTCATGCTGAAGAACGTATGTTAAAATGAAGGTCATCACATCCATCATATCAAATGTCTGTCCATGAATAGCGTCTAATTCTTCTAATTTGTTCCATCATTTGCAAAATAACTGAGCAGGGGTTCAACTAACAAATCACTACCCAGACACCTGGGATAAGCAGATTATGTGTCCAGGTGTGTGTCATTTTTTTAATTTGCAGTTGCGCAAGCTGGCTCAGAATGCTGCTGACGAAGCAGTCGGCAAAGCAACCACAACAACCACAGGGGGAAAAAAAAATACTTTCTATTAATTTTACAAAAATATGTGTGACGCACAACAGGTGGATTATAAAAAAAATACTGAAGAAACTAGGGTTGCAAAGGGGCGGAAAGTTTCCGGTAAATTTTGGAAATATTACTATTTTTAATGTCTTTGAAAGAATGCTATTTTAAATAAATAAAAATAAATAAATAAATAAATAAGTTATGTTGTGAAATAGAATTACAATTCAAAATAATTCATTCATTCATTTATTCATCTTCTACCGCTTATCCGAACTACCTCGGGTCACGGGGAGCCTGTGCCTATCTCAGGCGTCATCGGGCATCAAGGCAGGATACACCCTGGACGGAGTGCCAACCCATCACAGAGCACACACACACACACACACACACTCACACAATCACACACTACGGACAATTTTCCAGAGATGCCAATCAACCTACCATGCATGTCTTTGGACCGGGGGAGGAAACCGGAGTACCCGGAGGAAACCCCCGAGGCACGGGGAGAACATGCAAACTCCACACACACAAGGCGGAGGCGGGAATCGAACCCCCAACCCTGGAGGTGTGAGGAGAACGTGCTAACCACTAATGGTTTTTCTAATTTATTCCTGTGATCAAAGCTGAATTTTCAGCATCATTACTCCAGTCTTCAGTGTCACACGATCCTTAAGAAATCATTCTAATATGCTCATTTATTATCAATGTTCAAAACAGTTGTGCTGCTTAATATTTTTTTAGGAACCTGTGAAACTTTTTTCACGATTCTTTGATAAATAAAAAGTTAAACAGAACAGCATTTATACCAAACTGAAATCTTTTCTAACTATATAAATCTTTATTATCACTAGGGGAAAGAGGAAAGAACAAAAAAAGACCCCAAACCTTAAAACGGTAGTGTGTATTGTTACAAAAGGTTTATATTTTAAAATAAATTGTTCTTTGTTTATTTTTAACTTTTTATTCATCAAAGAATCCTGATACTTACACTCATCAAAACTGGCAGAAAGAGCATCACAGCTTGAGTTAGCTACATGATAGCTAGCCTTATAAATTTTCAATAAAATAGTGCTAGCTTAAATTTAAATATCTGATTAACTGGCTTAAATTGCATTAAATCTTGTTGTTTTAAACAAAATTATGCGGCAAGATTTTTTTAACTACATTTAAGTTCCTTGTTATAGGCAACTCTGCATTTTTTTAAAATTCCCAGTTTATTCCCATATATTCCCGTTAATTCCCATGGAAAGTTTCCAGCCTTAAAAATTCCCGGAATTTTGCAACCCTAGAAGAAACCAACCAAAAAAAAAAAAAACAAGGTGCAAAGAAGCTTTAATATCTTTTACGTGTGATGAGAAAAGAACGTGACGGCACTCAGCGTTCACAGGGTTGGCCGTCAGGATCCTGAGCAGAATCAAAACTCGTTCACTAAACATGAATGATTTAACAGATTAATGCACTAGCAGGCTAACTAGCTCACCAGGCATTATTACAGGATATCAGCTAGTCATGTTCAGCAGGGTTCAACCCTAGGGTTAGGGTTAGGGTTAGGGTTAGGGTTAGGAATAGCTAAGTTCCGTGCTTCAGTTCAGAAGACGGTTTATACAGACTGGATATACTGAAGAGTTTTGGATCTATTTTGTTTGTGTTTATGAATTAACTGCCAATTTAATAATATATATATATTGTATATTTGCACATGCCGGCATTTTTAACAATTAATTAATCTCTCACTAGGGGGCATGGTGGCTTATTGGTTAGCACGTTCGCCTCACACCTCCAGGGTTGGGGGTTCGATTCCCACCTCCACCTTGTGTGTGTGTGGAGTTTGCATGTTCTCCCCGTGCCTCGGGGGTTTCCTCCGGGTACTCCGGTTTCCTCCCCCGGTCCAAAGACATGCATGGTAGGTTGATTGGCATCTCTGGAAAATTGTCCGTAGTGTGTGATTGTGTGATTGTGTGAGTGAATGAGAGTGTGTGTGTGTGCCCTGCGATGGGTTGGCACTCCGTCCAGGGTGTATCCTGCCTTGATGCCCGATGACGAGGCACAGGCTCCCCGTGACCCGAGGTAGTTCGGATAAGTGGTAGAAGATGAGTGAGTGAGTGAGTGAGTGAGTGAGTAATCTCCCACTAATAGACCTTTGTCTAAGTGAAGGCTTTCATTACTAGACTAGAAAAGTAAATACATCTGGACTCTATCTCTGACTAAAAGGATATCACAATGTAGTTGAGCTTCTGTAACAGTTACTGGATGGATAAAAAAATCCCAGGATGTGTGTAATACGCAACTGCACTTTCTACACTTGGATAAAACGCTCGGTCCTCCGTTCTGTATCGGTTACGTTCTAAAGCTATACATATGCCAGGGTATAGAAATCAATGTATGTCAATTTAGCTTTATGTTACAGGCTTTAGAGTAATGTGCACTAAATTAACATGCTGTGCTTCACTCTTCAAACCAGATGGACACCCAGATGGATTCCACAGTGTTTACTGGGCCCTTAAGCAAGCTCTCTGGATAGGGTGCCATATTGAAATCTGTTATTCCTCTGATTTAAACAGCCTGAGGCCACAATTAGATTATGTGTTTGTCCTGAAACAACAGATCTGATGTGCTACATAACAGAAGAAAGGCAATAAATCTGGATGGATGAGTCTTTTCCTTATCCCAGCCTTTGGATCCGGATCAGCGTTGGCAAGATCTCAAGAATGAGTGTTTGTTATTCGTGTGCTAGATGAGACATGAGCCCTTTTTTAAAAGCAAAACCAACCAGGTACTGTAGAATGTGTGTCTTACAGTACACATCGCCGTATACCGAATTTGTGTGTAAGAAATGAGAACGACATGCATTAACACAGCCAAGAGGAACATCACACTTAGAGGTATTCTGCATCCAAGCAACATTAAGTGTTCTCCTGCAAAATTCATTAGCAACCCACAACATCACTCATATCTTCAATGTAGAGAGATGATTTAGAGATGTTCGCAATTCGCCATTACCGCTAACACATCGTTCATATCATGCTGTATTACAGCAAATCTCCGGTGTCTTAATGCTGTCTAGCCATCAGCTTCAAGTGAACCTTTTTAGGTCATGTTTCATTCCAGGATGAAGTCTTGGATACAGTGAGTGTAATCTGACCTAAAGGCAATGGACTGTTTATGGATCCCTTTAAGTGCAGCCAGTCACACATGGTTAAACACAAATTAACGGAGGGAGTCGGCTAAAGGGAAAGTGTTACGAATTATTGTCCACCTCATAGCGGGACTGCTTTATAACCCAGCTTGTGACACACAGCTTAGTGCAGGACAAATAAAATATCATGAATAAAATGATTCTGAAAGGCTGTGTGTGCAAATTAAACTGTAGTTCGTAAAAAATTGATTTCTCTATATATAATAGATCTGAGGATTTTTATACACAGTTATTTTATTACTATTAGGATAACAAATAGTACGATGATGATTTATTATTATTATAATTACTATTAGTAGTAGTAGTATTTAGACGGAAGAGGCAGAGACCTTTAGAGGAACCAGACTCACAAAGGGAACCTCATTCGCATTTGGGTGACACACAGGGTGTGATTATAAACTCTTATAAACACCACGGTCTGACAATTGTGTACTGAAGAGGAGATTGTTGTCCTCACAGACCACATGGAGTTTGGATCTCCTCTTTGAGTGTCAGAATCTCATACCTACTACATTTATTTATCCAGGTCCTTTAAAATAAACCTTTTTAGCCCTAAATATTAGCCTTTACTTTATTACTATTAAAAGTGATCACAGTTTTAAAAACAGATTATATGCATTTAGCACCCATCGTTATCGCAATCAAATTGCAAATGTATGACAAAGACATTACAAATAATTAACACATGTATTACAAACTGACAATCCCCAGACAGGAAACTGTACAGTTCACCAGTACCATCGTTGTTGACTATGAACTCATTAAGGCAGAAGAGGAAACGATCTGCCCTTTCTGTCCAGGTTGTTTACCTAACCTCTCATTTAACACTATTCTATCGTAGTAATGTAGAGACGCAGCTACAACCGTGTTTTGTGTAGTAACAGTGTTTAGCTCAGGAGTTATTGACTCGGGAAACTCCAATCTGTGAATATGTGACCGACTTTACTTAAGACGCCGAGGCGCTTTTTTCCTTCTCGATAGGTGAGTAACGTTGGTTTTGCTTTGTTACACAGAACTAATATATGTCTTTGTCCTTTACATGATTATGTTTGTGTGTCATTTTTGCTTGTTTGTTTATCTACAATCGTATTGTTCTTCCCTTCAGCTATGATAAAGACAAATTTCTTTCTATTAGTTGCCTGGGTTACGTACGTATGTATTTGTGGGCGGAGTCTTTGCTGAAGACTTGCCTACTTTCCGTCTCCACTCACTCAGTTATATCTTTCATCAACTCAATTACTTTTCCAGATCTTCCTAATATAGGGCAGTAAAGTCCATCTAAAACCATCTTACTACAGTAGACTCAACTTCTAGATTGCACGTATGCTAAATACAGTATGACAGTTTTTATAATTTCTTGAAAAAAGAGGTGTGCTCTCCTGCTTTTTTTTGGCAATTGGCAAGCAATAAGCCTCACTCACTCGACACAAACAGCATCAGTGATAGCTCACCCAGGCATGAAATTGATTTTGCAATAACAACTAAGAAGGATCTCGTCCCATAGTGTTAATCAAATAATTTCAAGCGGTGAAGGTGGAGTATGAAAGTGAAACTATTAACAGCTAACAGTAAATCACACCTGTTGTCTTATTAAACCCCAAACCTGTTCAATAGCTAATTAAGGCAATGGATGACATGTCGCTTAATCCGGCGTGACTGGGTCATCTGTATAGTGGCTTCATTATCACTGCCATCTCACACTTTCACACTGGATCAGAAGACGAGTTGACGTGTCACTCTGATTGTACAGAATCTACAAAAAACTTCTGTTTAGAAACGTAAACCAAACTGAGAGGTCAAATATATTGAGATTGACACATCAGAAAACACAACTTTATGTAAAATGTATGGCAATGGTTATAACTATTATGGTAATAATACTTACTTACAGTAAGTATAGAGAAAGAGAGAGAGAGAGAGAGAGAGAGAGAGAGAGTGAGAGAGAGAGAGGGGGAAGAGGGGGAGAGAGGGGGGGGGGGGAAGGAGAGAGGGGGGGAGATTGAGAGAGAGAGAGAGAGAGAGAGAGAGAGAGAGAGAGAGAGAGAGAGAGAGAGAAAATCAGAAGGGAGAGAGAGGGGGGAGGGACGAAGAGAGAGAGAGGGAGAGAGAGAGAGAGAGAGAGAGAGAGAGAGAGAGAGAGAGAGAGAGAGAGAGAAAGGGAGAAGAGGGGGAGGGGGGGAGAGGGAAGGAGAGATAGAGAGAGAGGGGGAGATAGAGAGAGAGAGGGGGGGGAAGAAGAGAGAGAGAGGGAGAGAGGGGGGGATTGGGAGAGATAGATAGAGAGAGAGAGAGAGAGAGAGAGAGAGAGAGAGAGAGAGAGAGAGAGAGAGAGAGAGAGAGAAAAGGAGACGGGAGAGTGAGGGGGAGGGAAGAAGAGAGAGAGAGGGAGAGAGGGGGGGGATTGGGAGAGATAGAGAGAGAGAGAGAGAGAGAGAGAGAGAGAGAGAGAGAGAGAGAGAGAGAGAGAGAGAGAAGGAGAAGGGAGAGAGATGGGGGGGAGGGAAGAAGAGAGAGAGGGAGAGAGAGAGAGAAAGGGAGAAGGGAGAGGGAGAGAGAGAGAGAGAGAGAGAGAGAGAGAAAGATCTAAAGTAAGTTTAATAATGGTTATAAATTAAAATGAATACAGAAGACACAATGTAGGAATTTATAACTCTAAACCTGGGAGCGTTGCTCTATTTGGGGTTGATGCTCTCTCTCTCTCTCTCTCTCTCTCTCTCTCTCTCTCTCTCTCTCTCTCTCTCATCAGTACACAGAGGACTCAGCAGTACGATGTTGATAAAAAGACAATCAATATTTAATGTTTTAGCGGAGATCTTTAGTAGTGATGGATGGAGTCCTGTTCAGGTTATTTCTCCCAAAGACATGCCGGTAGGTGGCTTGGCAACAATAAATTGCCCCGAGCAATTTGTGAATGTGCCGGTGCACGGTGTCTCCTGCTTTATACAGGATGTAGTCCTAACCCCACTGCAGCTCTGACCAGGAAGCTGTAACTCATACATGTGATTATCTTATAACAGTTTAATGAATTGTTTAATTGTTTAAATACATTTTTGGGTCTTAATGTATTTGCTGTCTCGATCAAATATACGTATTTATTTTATGCTTTAGGTTAAGGAGAATTTTTTTTGCCTGTAGGTGAATTATCTACTTGATTTTAGTAGAAATAATAAAATTGATATTATCAGTCAATATTACATACAGATTAAGCCTCTGTGCACTGTTTCAGTCGGTGTTCTGACAGGGCCGAGCTTTTTGGAATCGCGACCGCCCTCCCCACTCATTTCTCACAGTTAAATGTCACTCTTCCCTTTCACGCCTGGCATCAATAAAAGCAGCATGCACAACAGGACACTGCTTACACTCGCTCCATGTCCATCTGCACGGTTGAATTAAAATTCGGAGAAGACCTGCTCGGCTCACAGGCGGGGCCGTTTGGAGCAGCCGTCCGTCCCCACCGAGCTGACACCTCGGAGTGCGCGATAGCCGTGCACGAGTGAGGTACGGCATGTTTCCCTCCACGCTCCGGTCAGTCGTGACAAAAGACGGAAAAAAAAAAGGCCAACGTGAAGGTTAGCATGAAAGTCCTGACTTGGTTATACACTGGCTATACGTGTTTGGGGCAACTCTGTAAGAAAAATACACTTATCTATTCAGTACGTATATAAAAGTGAACATGCTCTCAATCATCACTGTTAAAAGTTCCAATTATATCTAAGGCTTTAAAGTCTAATTGGCTTGCAAGCTGATTGTTAATTAGCATAAACATGTACATAAACTTCCTTAGGATTCGGAAAAGGTAGAAACAAATAGACTTAAAGGTGGGGTCTCCGATGTTTGATAAATGCTTCAGAAAACTGCGTCGGGCCGCCAAACAAAACAAAAACAACTAACTAACGCGTAGCCAATGAGCAGAAAGCGGCGTGTCTTGTCAATATGGGTGGAGAAAGTGTTCAGTGCGCATGTGTGACATTAGCAGAAAGTGGTTTTAACATTGACATGGAGGATAAAAACAAAGAAAGAAAGAGAAGAAAGACTTACGATAAGGTAAGAAGTAGGACGTGTTAATATAGGATCAGCTTTCCAGCGCTGGAGAGAACTGAAGGAGCAGGAAGTTGGTCACATATTCACAGATTGGAGTTTCCTGAGTCAATAACTCCTGAGCTAAACGCTGTTACTACACAAATAACACCTCTTTTCTATCGTAGTAATGTAGAGACGCAGCTACAACCGTGTTTTGTGTAGTAACAGCGTTTAGCTCAGGAGTTATTGACTCGGGAAACTCCAATCTGTGAATATGTGACCAACTTGTTTGTTTGGCGTGTTTGTTTTGGTGATTTTATATGTCAACATTGGCTTTCAAACAGCGGAGACCTCACCTTTAATACATATTTACTCCAACAGCTGCTGTTTTTCATCATTAGTCACGTGGTAAGAAAAGAGAAAGCACAATATTCTCCATTTCACTGTTGTGTATTTATCACTAACTGTGAAGATTTATTCCTGCCCTCCTGTTATTCAAACAGAGCAAATTTCTTCTCAATTAATTCTGTTACAACTTTTCACATGACTGGCCACAAACCAGTAAAGTGGCTTTTAGCTAGTGCCCTGAGAGTAGAGCAGACAAACATCCATCGTAGCGCACACACTCGTGTTTCACTACGGGCCGCAACAGCATGATGGTTATTCTGATGGTTGATGTTTGTTTATATCCCTGAGATCTGAAGTGGAGTCTCGTTAGGGGGTAAATTCCCTCCTCACACCAAGAGCTTCTGGGATAGACTCCAGATCCATTGTGACCGGGATGAAGTGGTTGCCAAGGATGAAGTATAACCCAAGTTAAAATCACATACTGTACATCCTCTCTAAGTAGGCATTATCATTTACTTAATTGTTATGTTGCCACCAGAGCAATCAGAAATGTTCCCAGCGCATAGATATCATTGGAACACATGCTGTATAAATTCAATATAACTATAAACTATTAATACGTCTATACGTATATAAAATATATCCAGTACGTTCTGTCACTTAACAGACAAAACCAGCTTAAATGTGGGGTCTCCGTTGTTTGATAAATGCTTCAGGAAACTGCGTCGGGCCGACAAACTAAACATAAATCAAAACTAACGTGTAGCCAATGAGCAGAAAGGGGCGTGTCTTGTCAATATGGGTGGAGAGAGTGTTCAGTGCGCACATAAAGACACATTTCTTTCCATTAGTTACCTGGGTTACGTATGTATGTGTGGGCGGAGCTATCAATACAGGGGTGGGACCCATTTGGGTTACAGGAGTGTTTGTTTTGGTGATTTTATATGTCAACATTGGCTTTCAAACATCGGAGACCCCACCTTTAAATGGTGTCAGATTTCTAAACAAAAAAGAATGACAAGAATAAAAGAAAATAACCACCAAGGCGAGTTACTTGAAGACATATGATGCTTGTAGAATAAGTAGTGGTGGTCCATCAGAAAACATGCCTCTGGTCAATATCTGAGCTCTAGGGACCATTACTCACCCTGACATGCTGTAGAGCTTCCAGGATCATATCATCACACACACACACACACACACACACACACACATGCACAAACACACACAAACCAACTGAAAGCACATGAAGAATGATAAAACCATGCTAGTAAATAAGCGCCAGACCAAAGCATGTCTTTTTATTTACATGAGCCACCATTTTCAAACAGGTGTGAAAGAAGCCAAAGCAAAATCTCCATTGAAAATCAAAATTTAACAAAAACAAACAAACAAATAAATAAATAAACTATTCAAAGTACAACTCACTCAACAAAACACAAAAGGGAATAACTAAATTGTTGGCTACTGTTCCAACAAACACCCCTTCCCCCTCTGCAGCATTTCCTTTGTCTCTATCAACCTGGTCCCCTCCCTTCATATTCAAACGGACCAATCATAACACTCCATATGTTAGCAACATTATTTTACACTTCACAGATCTGATCACTTTACAAGTTACACTAAAATAAAATCTACCTGTAATCAAAGGCATTATCCTTTAACAAATCACCAAAATATCTACATACAAGACATTTGTAATCCTTGCATGCTTGATCAGGTGACTCCTCCCCTTCAGGATGCTATAAAACTGGCTTCCTGTTCGCGGGCCACTCCCTATTAGGCCTTTCCTGAATCGGTAAGACAAACATTCACATTAATACACAACCATTTATTGATTTCGCCTTACTTTGGATGTTGCTAGCAGTCACCATGGAATGTGCACCTTTCATGTGCCTGCTTCAAAAGTAAAACAAACACAAAATAAAGAACGTACCAAACTGTATTGTGTCTTTATATAATCTGAACTGTGTGTGCCACATCACAGGAACCCTGACCTGCCTTTAGTTAGCAGATAAGCCACTGAGATTGTCATTGACATTTATTACTAGCATATGATCAACTAATATCAAAAGGTCAAGGTTTTATAGTCCTACACAGTGATATAAAATGAGGAAAGATGAAAGCACCTTAATCTGAAAAGATTCTGTGTCCATGAAGATAAAATGAACCCCAGGATATTATAAAGAGACTTTTTTCAACTGCTAATTTAAACCCAAATCCTCTTTTTCATTGGTTCATTCATTACTTTACCTGCTGCATCACAATATCACCTTGATTACACCATCATTGATAATTACTCATATAAGCTTCTTGGACAAAAAATAACCTTGTATCCAGAAATTGTACCAGCTCTGATCGTCTTCCGTGCGATGAAGATTTTGGACCTCCACTGAGACGAGGGCGACTCTGTGAGAATCCTGAGGCATCTAGAGATCTACCAGCTCCAGTCAGACTCTGCTATATACTAAAGAGGAGATGTGAACTCCATGTGATCTTTTGCAACATTTATCAGACTGTATATTTATAATCACACCCCCGGTGTCACCCATATGAGGATGAGGTTCCCCTTTGAGTCTGGTTCCTCTCAAGGTTCCTTCCTTTCCTCCCCACATTCACCTGAGTCACCTCAGACTTGTTCATTGGGGATAAATACATACACATTGTGAACTAAATCTATCTAATATCAGGGTTCCCACTCTTTATCAGAGATCATTTTCCAGGACATTTCAAATTTAGCAAAAAAAGACAAGGCTCACAGATTCACGGCCTAAAGTAATATGTTCTTCTCTACAGAAGTCTTAAAATCAACATACACTTTATGGCTATTACTTAACTATAAAATTAGAAAAACACCAGATACACACACAGAGCTCTTTCAAACGAGTCATTCAAAATACGTATTCATTTAGGAATAAAGAAAATGACGGTATTTATGATGGTATACACTTTCACAAACCATTCGTTCATAAATGCATATTCAAAGAAACGCCATTGTATGTTGCTAAAAACGTTCTGCTCCGGCTTTGTTTGGAACTACTATGGTTAGTGAAGGATAGAAAGGAAGTCACTTAACTTCTTGTTTAGTGAACTGTTGCAAAAATCAATATCACGTTTGCAAACGTGTTTTTAAGTTTATATACTGTAAGTAAACCTATTATATGTTACCGGCCTTCGCCTTATGTTTACAACACTAGTCTGTGCTGCACTTTGAGCATGCAAAAAATTGTTCAATGTATGATTCGCTGTGCATCGCGTCAGTAGAATATCTAATTTTGACTTCTTATATCGCCCATAAAACAGGTTTGGGGACTGTGTGGATGGATTACTTTTAAAGATAATTTGTCATGTGAATGAAATTTCAACATTTATAAAATAAAAAGACGGCACATATTAATACCCTTTCCTTTCTCAGGCCAATGCCGTCATGCATGCTTTAGTTTGCTGTGCATTCCCCTTGCACATGATATTCAGATTAACAAGGTTAATATAACCTGCTTACCCGTCACCATTTGCTGAAAACATTCGAGCACTTAAACCATTCCTAGCACCTGAAACCGCCAACACAAGACAGCGTCATCCGTCACAGCGAGATTAAACAGCATAACAAAAAACCCGTCAAAACTCAGCGTCCCTGAACAGAGCGCTTTCTGTTACTAACGTTAATTGTTTCGACCGGTCGTAAACTGTTCTTTAAATCATCAAGAACATTTAGAATAATAATTTAATAATTAAAATAATAAAGTAAATAAAAATAAAATAATAATTTTCCAGGACAACAAGATTTTTTCCAGGACTGGAACATTGGTCATTAATTTTCCAGGTTGATTCCAGGTGATTTCCAGGTTTTCCAGGACGCGGAGACTTTAGATTGGTTAATAACTTGTAAAAATAACAGACCCACGTGGGGACTGACCAATAGCATCGATATGTGAAAAAATATGAAATTGACCAAATTTGGACATACGAGGTTTCCGCCCGACAGAGACGATATTATTCTTTATATTAACCTTTTGTTCTATGTTTATGTTCTGTAAAGCTGCTTTGAGACGACGTCAATTGTAAAAAGCGCCATACAATTAAACTTGAATTGAATTGAATATCTTGGCATCTCTTTGTACACCTGCTCTTATCTAGACATTAACTGATGCTGAGGTTTTGGTTCCAGTGTGAGAGTGTAGAGTGTATATGAACAGATCCATATCCATATCCATATGAACAGATCCATATGCATTTGAAACAATGGGACACTTTGAACTACGAAACTAGAAACTATGGGACAGCGAGTAAAACACCAAAATAAACACTCGCATGCTCTAGCAGAAATTTAGCAGCTAGTCAGTGGAAGAGTGGGCTAAAATTGACAGGAACTATTATAAGACACTAGGCATCCAGCATCTTTAACTGGTGCTGTCACCAAGGCAAGAGATTGAGTATCCAAGAATTAGAAAGAAAACGAGACAGTAAAGCAAGGTAAAGCAGGTTTATTTATAAACCCTTCAGCCATAACATTAAAAATCACTGAGGAGTGAAGTGAATAACATTGATTATCTTGATACACTGACACCAGCCAAGGTGTTGGATATATTAAGCAGCAGGTGAAGTGTCAGTTCTCAAAGATGTTTATGTTGGAAGTAGGAAAAAATGGACAAGAGTAATGAGGACCTGAGCATCTTTGACAAGTGCCAAATTGTGATGGCTAGATGTGCAGTGGTTAGTACCCAAAACTGAGGAACCAGCTTGATGAAGGTTTCTGTGGCTGCAGGAAGGATCATTTTGAACTCTCTTTCACTCTATAGAATGATCATCTGCCAGCACACCTTTGGGAAATGCAGAGCTCGCAAGTCTGTCTAATCGACGCCAAGCTGTAACCAAGGACTGGCATTAAACTCCATTATTATCTGTGCTTTACTGAGAGACTTTACACGTCTGCATTTTTAACGAATGCATATGAGGAAACTTGTGGTGTGGTGTGATAAAAGTTAAGAAAAGCTGAAGTGGCCTTCAGAAAACCAGAAAACCAAATCAGTGGCAAATCAGCTGAAGGAACCTTTTTTTCATTCAGGCAAGATAACATGGCTCAGCAGGAAGAATGAGGGTTTTCCAAGAAAAGCTAAGGAATGACTCAATAAGAACTGGCAGGCAAAACCCTTTTCAATGACTGAGGTGAAAGTCCTACTTTCCTCTGAATGATGACTAGCGTGAAATTGGAACTAAATATCTAACTAAGCCACAGCGTGGCATCAATGTACGCATCAGTCTAAATTGTGCAAATGCTAAAAAAAAAAAGAGTGCAATAGTAAAAATCTTATGCTATCATGGGATCCATGACCATGTGTCTCAGGGAGTCAAGCAGAAGCTATAGTAATTCACTGTGCCTGTTAGTCTCCACCAGATGCTTTGTATGAGATAGGAGGACTAGGTGGGATCTGGGAATAAAAAAACTGGAATAGAGGTGGGTTTTAAAAGAATTGAGCTATTTCCTGGGTGTGTAACTTTTTAAAATACTCCCAGTCAGTATTTTATTTTTATTCATCTTCTACCGCTTATCCGAACTACCTCGGGTCACGGGGAGCCTGTGCCTATCTCAGGCGTCATCGGGCATCAAGGCAGGATACACCCTGGACGGAGTGCCAACCCATCACAGGGCACACACACCCACGCAATCACACACTACGGACAATTTTCCAGAGATGCCAATCAACCTACCATGCATGTCTT